>NW_010256065.1:0-5771 GCF_000690775.1 Eurypyga helias
GTTTTCAATCCATTCTTCACCCAGTCTGTATTTGTATTTGGGATTGCCCTCACCCAGGTGCAGGACCTTGCACTTGGCCTTGTTGAACTTCATGAGGTTGTCAGTGGCCCACCTCTCCAGCCTGTCCAGGTTCCTCTGGATGGCATCCCTTCCCTCCAGCGTGTCGACCACACCACACAGCTTGGTGTCGTCGGCAAACTTGCTGAGGATGCAGTCAATGCCATCATCCATGTCACTGATGAAGATGTTAAACAGTACAGGTCCCAACATCAACTCCTGAGGAATGTCGCTTGTTGCTGGTCTCCACTCGGACATTGAGTCATTGACCACCACTCTCTGAGTGTGACCATCCAGCCAGTTCTTTATCCATCGAGCGGTCCATCCATCAAATCCATGTCGCTACAGTTACGAGACAAAGGTATCATATGGGACAGTATTGAAGGTTTTGCACAAGTCCAGGTAAATGACATCAGTCACCCGTCCTCTATCCACCAGGGTCGTGACCCCATCATAGAAGACCACCATATTGGTCAGGCATGATCTGCCCTTGGTGAAGCTATGTTGGCTGTCAAAACCAATCACCTCCTTGTTCTCCATGTGCCTTTTCATGATTTCCAGGAGGATCTGCTCCATGATCTTGCCAGGCACAGAGGTGAGACTGACTGGCCTAACAGGTATTTAAGAGATCTGTAGACCTGGTGCTTAGGGACATGGTTTAGTCATGGACTTGAACGTGTTAGGATAACATTTGGACTTGCTGATTTTAAAGGACTTTTCCAACCTAAACAGTTATATTATAATTCTAAAACCTTTTGTAAATTCTTTAAAAAAATGTTGGAAGCAAGAAGAATAAAATAAGAAAAGACAAAACTGAAATATAGGTCAATATTGCAAGCAGGATAGTAGGGCACAGTAGCTGAAGGTGAGAGAGTAGCTTCAGTGAGGAAGAAATGTGTGCTAGAATGGTCTTATGCCTCTGAGGCCACCTTGCAAGGAAAAAAATATTCCCACACTAAACATTTCATGAAGAGCAATAACAGATCACCTCTTTCTTACTCTGTCCAGGATACTGCAATTTACTTGGTGAAAGGATGATGGAAGACATGTTACTGCCTGGTTCCTGTAGGTTGCTTCGAAGACAGTTGTTGCTGTTTTCCTAAGAGAAGAAAATGGGCCTGCTAGTGGATTGTCAGTCATCTTGGATGACAAGGTCACAAAGACAGAGGACGAGGATCATACATTTTGAACTTCAGTCGCCACATAAGTAGCCACTGTTTTGTTCCTGTTTGGATGCATTGACTTTACTCAAGGCACATTTATCAGATATCTTGTCTGCCAGATATTTTTCATCTGTTCATGACTCCTTGTGCCTCAGATATGCATTGATACATGGCGCACTATCCCCCAGTGATGATAGATTCAAACAGAAGTGTCAAAACAGTTTTTCTTCCTTCCACTGAGAACAGGGATCTACTTCTGTATTTAGTATTAATCAGAGGGAACATCAGTCAGGCAGTGACTACAGAAGCTTCTGTGAGCTCTTAAACTCAATGTGTTATGTAACAGTTCATATGTGGAGGAGAAATCAAACAGGAGAATATCAAATCAGATAACTTTGTCGGGCCTGCCACTGGCATCTGGCATTTTTCTCACTATTTTTTTCTGTTTCGTTTGTGTACTCAGGGGTTGTCTCATCAGCAAATGCCCAGCATTTAAATAAACCCTCCTCTAACATTAGTCTATTAAAATTCATTCTAGTTATGTTTACATACATCCAGGATCTTGTCTTATAGGCAAAAGGAAAAGGTGTGATTTGGGAGACTGTAGGATAAGAGGGTTATTCATTAACAGGTAAAGGTGGTGAGGAATGTTGTTTGTTGTAGAGAGTTTGAGTGGGGTTTTGGTAGTGGTTTTAGTTAGTTTTGTTGGTTGGTTTTGATTGTTTATTTGTTTGTCTTTTTTTGTTTATTTAAAAATATGTCTTTTACATGATGTTTTTGATCCCATTTTCTCTCTTCTAAATAAACCCCAAGACCCAAAAAATTAACGGAAAAATGAAGATTTATTTTTTCCTCTTCTCTTACTTTAATTAAAATCAAAATAAGAAGAAAGACAAAGAAAACAAACCCCACACGCTTGACCAACTAAAACATATGAAAAAAGAAACAAAGAAGCAATAATGAAATTACTTAGGAAAAAAATTAAGTTTCAAGTAGCTTAGTGTGGGAGCTGGTCTCCTGACCATGCTGAGATGCCTAGCTCAAATGTTAATGTTTCTGTACTACAGATCTGAAGTTAATTGTGATGAATCCCATTGTGGGTAGTTGGTAACACGAGAACTTTTAATGAGGGCCCAGCTTATGGAGAATTATCTGCTTGATTTCCTAAGTAGAAAGAATATGAAGGAAATTTGGATGAACAGGGAGAAAGAAGTAGTTTTTCTGGTGTGTTTCCAGTAATACACAGACTACTGGAGCTCATTGCAACAATGTTTTGAAGATATTTTTCCCACTTTATTTTTCATTTACCATATACTTTGAATTGCAGGAAGGCATTATGTAGCACCATTGGCACATACAAACAAGATTAATCCTGTGTATCAGGCATTAATGTTGGGCCATGGTAGTCTTTAAGTCAGAAGTAGAGCATGGTGGTTTAAATTCCCTGCTGAAAGGGATTCTGATCTCAACCATCTTCTGGGTGATTATTTCTGCCGTTTACTGGAAAGGCAAGTTGCAGCGACCTACCTTCTCATTCAGATATTGATATTGTGTCTAAGTTATAGAGATTAACTTTGGCAAAGAGATGAAGACATTGTGTGAACCTGCTTGTCTATATCTCCATTTAAAGACCAGGAGAAAGGTTTCATAATATTGTCTTCTTGACCATAAAGGAGGAGCTGGGGTAACACTTGAGATCTCCCCTTTGTTCAGCCTTCAATGTTTTTAGGACAGCATTCCCTTGACAAGATGTTTTGAGAAGTGCTAATGAAATTCCATCCATCTAACTTTACTGTCTTTTCTGTGTTGGTATCAGGAGGACAAATGAAAGATGTCTGATGAAAAATATTTCTGTCTAAAACTTTAAAGCTACAAAAAGACTTGTCACATTCTTAGTTACAGCTAATTCACAGAATCAAAGAATCATTGAAGTTGGAAGTGACCTCTTGAGATCAACAATCCCAACTCAATGCTCAAGCAGGGTCAGCTAAAACAGATTGTGGAGGACAGTGTCCAGCTGGGTTTTAAGTATCTCCAAAGATGGTAACTCTGCAGTGTCTCTGGGCAACTTGTGAAAGTGCTGTCTCCCTCATCTTCATTTCCTCCAATCAAGTAATTTTACAGAGGGATAAAACCCTCCTGAGACATCTTCAAGATGAACAGTTGAATATCTTAATTTTGTTATTGGTTTGATGTTTTATTTGTTTGTTTGTTTGTTTTTTCTAAGACACAAATTCAATCATGAAACACCACCAATGGGAGATAACGGTTCTCTCTGGTTCTAGATATGGCATGCAACTTTTACGTCGGTTGATGGTTTCTTTGCTATACAGTACCACTAAGTATTTAGATTTGGCACCTGGATGGAAAAAATCCATATACATTGTTTTCCCATTTGAAAGCAACAGACTGGTTTATTGAGTTTCTTTCTAATTTTATTTTTTTTTTTTGGGTTGTGGTGGGTGGGTGGGGTTGTGGTGTGTTTTTACTATGGATGTTTGGCTGGTACAGTTAGCCATGTTCCTGCTCACCTGTTTTCTGACCTTCCCAATTTTCTGGTAGTCTGTCTACAGAAAAAGTGTAGTTAGATGTACTCAAAAAAGCTATTACTTTTCAAGAGAGTTTTAGTTTTCTTTCAGATAAGACCTGGTAACTGACTGACTGTACACGTCTCAGGGAAAAGGGTGAGCTGGAAAAAATTATCATTTGAGGAATGGCAATCTCCATCTCAGAGGAGAAAATTCTTCAGTTTTGAAAAGTTTGAAAAGTCTTCAGTTTTTTGTGATCATGTAAACATTTACACAGTTTTTCATGGTGAGGGTGTTAATTTTTTTAATCTGTTTTGCTGGTGAACTTTATTTACTGAGTCACTGAGAAAGTAACATTTTTCTGTGGAATGGAATTTCCATTTCTGAACCCTGCCTATATATTTCATATTAAATGCTATATGAATGGACTTTGAGTCAAATCAAATATATTTAGAACAGCTTCTCCACCCATAAATCAAATTGCACTACTTCTGATTATTCTGGACAGGAATCTTGGCTTTGAATTACTATGTACATATAATCAGAGAATCACTAAGGTTGGAAAAGACCTGTAAGACCATCTAGTCCAACCATCAACCCAACATTACCTTAGCCACTAGATCATGTCATCAAATTCCACATTTAATTCTAATAGTCCTAAACATGAAGAGAATCTGCAATATACCTATGAACTTTTATAAATAAATGACTTCTTGTTACATACAAAGAACAGTTTTAATTAATGCATGGATGCTTATAGTACTAGATGCATACATATGGAAAACTCAGATTCTTAACTGTTTAATTAAATCAGTTAATTTTATGAATAAACATTAATTAACATTAATTCATGCACTTTGAGAGTAACTGTATCTATGCAAAACTATCTAAAAAAAACCCCCTAATTCTTTAGAGAAGAAAAGCAAATTATGCTTTTGCTAATAGAGTTTGCCATATTGTCTCAAGCTAGGCTAAATTGCAGCAAGAGAGTAAACCCAAGAGTAAATATGATTTGTGGTTTATTTTATTAGTGTTCAAAGATTATCGTGTTAGGTGGAGAATATTTGTTAGGGAAAGTTGATCCTGTTAATTTATCTTTGTTTAGAAAACATTAGAGGTGATGTTTAGATCATATATTAACATATCATCCATAATATGGGAGAACCAGATGTTCATGTTACGCTTTCAACTGTGATTGCTTGCTCTTAAAGCTGCTTCTTATGCATTTTTACTTTTATGTAAGGTGACAATTAAACTTCAATTATAACTTCATTCTGAATTTTCTATATTTTCTTTTTTTTTTAAGTCTTTTTTTTTCCTCCTGTAAAAAAAATGTATATTGCTTTCTTAATTTGCTGTGCTGCTTGTGTCACTGCACATTGCTTTCCTACTTTGCATTCTTCAGGGATGGAATCTGAACCCTCCTGAAGCTAGTGATCATTTGGCAAATCTTGAAGCATGAGTCACTTAGCGTCTTCTATAGAAATGGACATAAACACACCTTTAAGGCAAGGTCAGTTGCATCATACCTACTCTAAAATCGTAATAGCATGGCTGTGAAAAAGTGAGGAGAAGTAGTCGGTTTTCTAGTCTAGCACAACACGCCATGCAGTTTCATTTCTCCTTTCATGAGCACTGCAACTGTATGCAAAACACAAACTGTGAACCACGCACTCATTTTGACAGACCAGCACCCGTGACTGCCACACATTACAGTTATTTGGGAAATCAGTGTGCTTGAACATTGTCAAGATTATTCCTTCAGGTTTTGTCCTAGGAGTAACACTGTTATTCTTGACAGGCAATCGCATCTGGGGATCAGTTGAAAAAATAAAATAAAAATGAAAAATGATAAATAAATAAATAAATTCTATGATTCTATGATTCTAAATAGTTAAATGGTTAAATGGCTGATAATGACACTAGACAACTCCAAACCCTTTAACTTGAATTCAGCTGTGCAAATGAGTGATTCAGCTGAGGCCAGGGGAGCCTGTGACAGACAGCAAGGCTGAGATACTGA
>NW_010256065.1:5783-18477 GCF_000690775.1 Eurypyga helias
CTGTCAAACATGATCCAGCTAGAAAACTTCTTTATTCCCCAGGTTGTGCAAATCATGCATCATCTGGTTTGTGTGGCAAATGTCAGCATAGGGTTATAAACCTCTAATAAGATTGAAAGAAGGAGCATCTAAGAAGAACAGGACAGGAACATCATTTTAATATGTCAGAAAGAGGTGATCTCAATCTCCTCCATTACAATGGCCATAGTTTAGAGCAGAAGTACATTGAAGATTTGACATTTCTGTAAATGAATGGAAGGTCGATTTTCAGCCACACTGCAGGTAAAGGGATATATTGTCTCATATGGTAAAACATGCTTCTTAAAGTTAATAGCAAAAGAAATGTCCAATATGCCATCTAACTCCTCTTGACATGCTGCAGAGCCAGAGACATTGTCCTTGGACATGTTACACCCTCACTCAATGCTTACAGCACTTCAGGCACATTGATGAGGCTGGAGAAAGAGGAAGGAAAATAGAGCTCACACAGACATGGAAATAAAATTAAGCAAATTAACTTTTTAATATATTTTTTTCTGGATATAAGCACAATTTTTATCTCAAGAGAAAAAATAAATTCAATTTACCTTAGATATACTTTTAGCTATTCTGAGTGTTCAGAGTGATTATTTTAAAAACATTGTTCAGTCCATTTGTGCACAAATGCTCTTGAGTTGATTTTAATTAAAAAACAACTTTAATAACTGGTTTATTCTGTCTGTGAAAAGTTCAAAGAATGGAGAATTCAGTCAATTTCTTATGTATTTAATATACAGCAATTTTCTTAGACATGAAAGCGTTATTCACAATGCTACAATAACCAATGTCATAGTATTTGAGCACTAAGACTCTCTCTCAGGACTGAATATGAGTGCTTGTCTATCTGCAGAGTCTCTACTATTATTTGTTTTATGCAGAAGAAAAATCAGTGTGATGATGGATTAATTTAGAGAAAGATCAGCCCAGAAACTGACACCAGTAGTCCAGGGAAACATGGGGGCTTACAGAGCGAGAGGATGAACAGGCAGTCCTGTAAAAAAGACTGAACTGCTCTTCTTGTTTCATCCCTCAGGATCTCATTACTTCCCACCTTCATCACCATCTCACCAGCGTGCTGCTGTGAGCCTAGCTCTCACCACAGTCCTGCTCCTCTCCACAAGACAGGCACGTTCCTCTCGGCAGTGCTGCGGATTTGCAGGGTTTAGAGCAGAAAAGAGATACAGTATCAGTTCTCCAGTGTGGATGAAAGAAGCAAAATGACTAAACTTAGTGCTCTTGGTTCTGAGGAGATTGGGGAAGGGGGTGTGGAGGTAGAGGATGGAAAGAGGAGACCTCTTTACTGTAAGATAAATTGCACCCATTGGGCTAACTTGAAAAAGACTGTATTATTTCCTAGAGACCTCAGTGGAAGTAGCAATCTGGGGAATCTTATAGTATGTTTTATTGTGTAGAAGTTTAGTTGACATCAGCTGATGTTTTTGGAGCATATACTCCTGCCAAGCCATCAAACAATTTCTGCTTTCTCTGAGGAGTGGAGAGGAAGATGTGCATTTGGGGCTTCACATCCGATCAGACCAAAAATTTATCTGACCACGCCTAAGAGAAGGAAACCTTGCTCTAAAGTCTTGAATCTTGAGATTCTGTGGCTATTAATAGAATATATGAAATCATCATGAAAGTAAGATGATGCACAAACTTGGTAAGGTAGGTCTTTCGACCACTGAACATTTGCCAGAACCATTTACAGCCCAAAATAAAGTCTCTAAAGTAATAAAGTGTATAAAACATGATAGCAATCTCCTTGGCTCCTGAGACCAGCAAAACTGGTTGCTATCGCTAGGCAATTTTCAGAATTGCTGTACAGTTTCCAAGGTCATTAGCCAGCAGTAGGGGAGAAAGTGTAAAATCATAAACTATGAAGGATCAAGCCTTTCCAAATATTTCAGTTGTTACCATTTGCATCAGTGCTATTACTTAAAACCTTACATATGAAATGATGTTACTCTGATTTAACAGCAAATTTCTCCCAGGCTCTTTCTTGATGAATGAATCTGTCGGGTAGGAAAGGTGTTTGCTCCATTCAAGATCAGTGTAGCACTGCTTATGGGTATCGGTGACATACTTAATCTGTTTCTGATTTTCTGCATAATTTTATAAAGCTAAAATAATTCTTGTGATATCAACATGGTGATTCCATATTCCCAAATAATTAAGTTAAGGCTATGTGTTTGTGATAGCAAAGCAATAGGGCCAATTCTCTTGAAGTAAATCATCTGAGCTTTCAATATGCTGAGCCTTAATTGAAGTTAACAAAAATCAAGACTCCTTTTATTATCCTAGAAATCTTGATTGTTGAGATTTTTAATCTCTCTCTTTCTCCAAGTCTTGTTGGTTTGGTTTTGTTTCTGCTACGCCATATTACCACACAGTATTTTCAAAACAGGAATTCCTTTGGGCTCCTTTGTCCTTCTTTAGTTCTTTATCACAGCAGAGAGCTGTTGGTTTTCTTCTGTCCTCAAAAAAATATTACAGTTCTTCATGGCATATCTGAGCTGAATGTTGATTTCTGTACCTTCTGCCAGAAGATGTTTAATAATACTGTCACTCCCAGAGAATCCATGCTATGGTAGGGTCTGACAAGGTGAAAAACATGGGACAGGTGTGAATTTACCATCTGCACTGCCCCTGCAACACTGAGCCAGTATCCCTAGGAATTAAAACAAGGAAAGACCTTAGAAAGGAAAGTCACAGCATACCTTGTTCTTGAAGATATTGTTCCAATATTCCCATATTGGGAAGCAAAACAGTCATAGAGATTTGGTAGATGGATTTGTGTGGGGAGGTTTTGGTAGCAGGGGTGGCTACAGACGTGGCTTCTGTGAAAAGCTGATGGAAGCTTCCCCTGTGTCTGACAGACCAATGCTAGCTGGCTCCAAGATGGACCCACCACTGGTCAAGGCCAAGATAACCATAGTCATAATGCCTCTGCAGCCTGGGGAGGATCATCAGCTCAGGTGGATGCCTGAAGGAGGCTGTGACTCTGTGGGAAGCCCGTGCTGGAGCAGGTTTGTTGGCAGGACCTGTGACTGTGCAGGACTCACACAGGAGCAGGCTCCTCCTGAAGGACTGCACCCCATCAAAAGGAAGCACATCAGAGCAGTTTGTGAAGAACTGTAGCCTGTGGAAATGACTCATGTTGGAAAAGTTTATAGAGGACGGTCATCTGTGAGAGGGACACGATGCTGGAGCAGGGGAAAAGTGTGAGGAGTCCTTCTGCTGAGCAGCAGAGACGATGTGTGATGAACTGACCATAAACCCCATTTCCTGTCCTTCTGTACTGCTCGAGGGGATGGGGTACAGAAAAGTGGAAGTAATTTTAAGCCTGGGAAGGAGGGAAGGGTGAGGGAAAGATGTTTTAACTTTTGGTTTAGTTCTCTTTTACTCTGATTTGATTTGCAATAAATTAAATTGATTTTTTTTTCCCCACAGAATGTCAGGTCTGTTTTGCCTGTGTCATCATATATTCTCTCCCTTGTCTAGCTGAGGAGGGGAGTGATAGAGTGTCTTGGTGGGCATCTGGCCCCCAGCCAAGGTTAACCTCCCAGCGTAGAAGACTGTATATTATTGTTTTCCTACCTTTAAAAACACATGTACTCAAATCAGGAATTGAAATTTGTTTGTAGACATAAAGTGTAGACATTAGATAATACATATCCACATAACTGTGTGCTATTCTACAAGACAGCAGACTAACTTTCTAATTTTATTGCCACCTCCCAGCATAGTGTCAGTTAAACCTGAGCCAACTGTGTTCTGAGGGAAAGGAAATTTTCAGAATTAATCCTTTCTTGTCTAAGGATAGTTGTGCCTGGAAAAACTGGTCTGAGAGTCTAAATATTTGTGTTTCCTTCTGGCTCTGCTAGTAAGAGCTCTGTATTATCTAATAATACATTATTAGATACTGATGAGCTAGAGCCAAATTCTTTGAGCAGCCTTATTTTCAGGGTTGTTACTCTCAAAAAAATTACTTGGGTTCAGGGGTATAATACAGAGCACCTAAACAAGCCACATTCAGTCAAGAACCATACATTCAATAATGCCAAATACTTATTTAACACTATAATGTATAATAGCTAGTTTTGAACACTGAATCTAGGGAAGTGAATAATTTCATATCATTTAGAGTGTTACCTTGTGACCGGGAACAGGAAAGCTTTGGCAGACAGGAAAGCACCTGACCAAACAGTTAATTCAGGAGGGCTACTTGTCTTTTCACCAGGAATTCAGAGCTCCATGCCTTCCCTTGACAGGTGGTACTTTCCAACAGAGGTAAATAAAACACTCTTTTACACTAAAATAGTAAATTAGTGGCCCAGTAAAAGAGAAGCAAATCCTGAACATCAGTGATTCCTGAAAAAAAGAAGCACTCCTCAACATTAAGAGACTTGCAGTGCACTTTCCATTATTAAAGCTGAAGTTAAACTATTGCACAAGTACTTATTTAGAGCCTAGAAACTAAAGTTTGAAAGGGTTCATCCCATCATCTTCCTTGGAGATCAGTCCTAATGAATTGAATGTTACCAGGCTCATCTTAATTTTTGTGAGTAATTCACTCTCCTAGAAATAAAAAAACAATCACAGAATAATTTAGGTTGGAACTGCTATCAGGCCCTCTGGTTCAACCCTCCACTCAGAATCGATAAATTCCACATTAGATCTAGATGTTCATGTCCTTGTCCAATAGTGATTTAAAAATCTCCAAGGACAGATATTCTAGAGCCTCTCCAAGTAACCTTTTCCTATATTTGACCCATGGCAGTAATAACATGGACCAGTACATGAACTAATTACAGAATCATAGAATTGTCTTGTTTAGAAAATACCTTTAAGATCATTGAGTCCAACCGTCAACCTAGCACTGCTAAGTCTACCTTAAACCACGTCTCTAAGCACTACAGCAACTCGTCTCTTAAATACCTACAAGACTGTTGACTCCACGACTTCCCTGGGCAGCCTGTTCCAACACTTGACCAACCTTGCTATAGTCTCCTATGCATCATGCTATCGTCTCTTATGGATTTTCAATGGGAAAGTGCCACCTTGAAAACTTAATGATCACAATACTTTCCAAAGTGATAATAAAACCAGCCAGATTTAGGAAAAACAACAACAAAACAAACAAAAAAACCCCAACCACAAAAAATAGTAATAGATCACATGACACTGAATTTTTCATTATGGTCCTTGGCAGTAATTTTTCCAGAGACTGGCCAGCTGTCCACTCATTTTCTGTTGGGGGACAGGCAGTGGGTACCTTCCAGATATTTTAACTTATCAAAATAATCAGATTTCTACAAGACCTCAACTTCAAGGTACTTTTTCTTCTGCATATATTCAAGGAGTTAGTATGATAAAAAAAGGAAATACCAAATCGCTTGCAGACAGATAAACAATGGGTAAGTGTGGACTCGAATTCCCATGGGAGGTTTTCTGTGTCAATGATTCATAGCACCACACATTGACAATAACATGAAAATAAGTTGAGTTTTAGAAACCAGAGCTGCGTCCAGCTCTGGAGCCCTCAACATAAGAAAGATATTGAACGTTTGGAGCGAGTCCAGAGGAGGCCACGAAGATGATCAGAAGGCTGGAACACCTCTCCTGTGAAAAAAGGAATGAGAGAATTTGTTCAGCCTGGAGAAGAGAAGGCTCTGGGGAGAACTTATAGCCCCTTCAGGTACCTGAAGGGGCTATAACAAATCAGGGCAGGGGGAGGGAGGGATGATGATGACAACTTTTTATAAGAGCCTGTAGTGACAGGACAAGGGGTAATGAGTTTAAATTGAAAGTTTGTAGACTTAGATTAGATATCAGGAAAAAATTCTTCATGAGAGGGTGGTGAAGAAATGGAACATGTTGCCCAAAGAAGCTGTGGATTTCTCATCCCTGGAAGTCTTCCAGGCCAGGCTGGATGAGGCTTTGAGCAACCTGGTCTAGTGGAAGGTGTCCCTGCCCAGGGCAGGGGGGTTGGAACGAGATGATCTTTAAGGTCCGTTCTAACCCAAACCATTCTGTGGCCAATCTATGAAAAAGTAGTCTAGCATAACAGTGCAGAACTTCATGACTTTCAAAGGAAGACCCTCATGAAGATAATAATATGTTCCTCAGCAGTTCCTTGATGCCAGCTCTGACATTAAAAGAGCTGTTAACTGTCATGTGAAAACTGAACTTTTCCATAGTTTCCATTTCTACAAAGATAATGTGATTCTCTCTAAAGCTCATCTGTATTCCATCTTATTGTACATTTTCTGTCATTTTATATCACAGGATAATTTCACTATATTAAATACTACAAGGAATCCAGCAGCTCTGTATCAAGATTGCAGAAAGATTTGGAATAATACATGAGCCAATAATTTTCTATTTCTTTTTGTAATAATTGAATTAATCCTCAGTTTTAACAGCCTTGGTATCCACAGGCCAGTTTTGCATTAGCTTAGTCTTCAGACTGGAAAAATAAAGTAAAGAAGTACCAACACTAATACATTGTGATTTGCTGATTTATTTTAAGGAAATTCTGAGTATTTTTTTTTTTTTTCAGTGAAAATATTGACAATAAAAGTGACAGGAAAAATACTTTTCTATTTCTTTGACCTATTCTGATAGATAAAATGTAAGCTTTAGTGATTTGTTCAGGCTACATGGATTTGTTTATTATTTTCTTAAAACATAAATATACCCTACAGTATTTTCTTCAATAATGGCTTCATAGAGAAAGAGGGCTTTAATTTTATCTGTGTCATGGAAAGTAACAGAACATCTATTAGGTAGAGAGAGAAACTGAGCCAATTTTTGAATGTGTTTGATCTTTTTAATGTGTTACACATGTTCCCATAGATTTCTGGTCAGAAATTGAGGCATGGATGGGAAATTTACTTATCTGGCTATTGTCCATAGAACTGTTCTTCCAGCAGAACTATTTCGATGATTAGTTGACTAAAGTCATTAGGCTGAATCTCATTATTTTTAATTCCTGTTGTCTTATAGCTGTGAAAATAATTAAGTTATTATCTCTAGTATAACACTGAGGTTTCAGATTCCCTGTCACTTCAAGGCTCTTTACATTATTTTTCTATTTATACTTAATACAAACAGAACAATACAAAACAGATAATCTGATATTTTGTTGTGCTTTTGCTTAACTCCTTAAACAGGTGTTGTGGCAGATTTTTCTTTGACATCAGCTACAAGTAGTCCTCATCTTTGGGTTTCTGTAATAAGTCATGCAGGAAATTAGTGCAGAGCTGGGCTTATGTACAGCATAGTGATAGCTTTGAAGCTTATAAAGTAACAGGGCTGATCAATAGCATGAAAAACACTGAGAAGTATCTGAAGAGGTTCTACATGGTTTATGTGTCTCAAATACTGAAAAATCTGGTACAGTACAGGACAGAAAGAGAATCTGTATCACACAACCCATGTGGTAGAGTCTACCTCACCTAACCTTAACTATCGAAATGTTAATCATCAAGTTTAAGATACTCATCTGGGCTCCTTTAATTAAAAAAGTTATTACCAGAATCCACTAACCAAACTCTACGATATTCAGGAAAATTGGCACAAAGTACCCTATAGAGGATTCTATTTCTCTGCATGAGCATTAGAGGGAGTCTAAATACTAGCTTAGACTAGATGTTGAAGTTTTAGAAATGTTACCTTATGTCAGATGAATCCAAACTTAAATTTAAAACCAAAAAACACAGAGTTGGAACATATTGAGCACACCACTATTCCTGAAATAATTTCTTTGCTTTTCAGCTACATCAGTAAAAATGGTACTTTTTCAGAAAGAACAGAATATAGAGTCAATTTAGCTTTACTGCAATGAAAAGAATACTGCAAATATCAAACTAACTTCAGTCATTCATCATCATCAGAACTGTCTGGTTTTAAAGGGGAACAGTGTACATGGATGTAGAAAAGGCAATGAATATGAGACCAGGTATTCACAGCTAATGTAAATAAGGATTATTAACAGTTGATGAAGATGTATTCCTTTGTACATCCTAAGCATATAGAGGTGTTCTAGATATTTAAAATTAATGTTGATTCAGTTAGTGATTATTTTTATATATTAAGTAATGGGCAGGGGAGGGAGAAATTTAAACACTCCCCCAAAAAAACCCACCCAAACCAAACCACAAAAAAACACAAAGAGCTTTAGAAAGTCTCTGTCTGTCCTCTCAGGATCATTTTTAAAGCGTGTAATGAGTTAAGTAATTGGGCATTCTTTCCTATCCTAAAGCAAAATGCCATTTGATGCAATTAAATGGCTCAAGATTCAGAAACCCAGACCTACCAGTCTCTTCAGCTTGTGACAGCCAGTCATGTGTGAGAAAGGTCAGTCATGTAAAATAAATTAAACGAGTTCTGCAAGGACTTAACTGGAATTGATGCAAAGCTCTCCAAACAGCAAAGGTGATGAAAAGTTCAGTCTAAGTCAGATGCAAGGAAAGATGCTCATTAATATCCACATCACTGGGTCACAAACACTATGCTCATCTGTATGGCAGGACTGTGTACTTAATGATGTGATCAAAAGTTATATTCTTGTGAGAACAATGTACTCCATCCCATCTCAGTTCTGTATGTTGCATATGTTGCTGTTACTCCTGAAAAGAATATGAAAATCTTTATATCTGCATGAGGATTTTATAAAAGGAAGAAACACATTTATACGAAGCCAGATAATTAGTTCATTACACACTGAATTAAATGAAGCTATTATTATTTCAGTGTTCTGAAACAAGCAAACAAACAAAAAACCCCAAAACATACTTAAGGACATTTCTGATTCTTTGTTAAAATCCAAGAAAACTTCTGTCATTAGAAAAGCATTTTAATACTAAGGATGTTAATGATCATTTTATAATCTGAAAATGCATTTCAATAACATTAGCTTTTTCACTGTATTTTAACACTGTACAATAAAGGTATGTACTGAGTACAATAAAGGCTCACACTGCAAGTACTCAGAAACACAGATAGCCAAGCTTATTTGACTAATTGCATTGCAGGTCTCTTAGCAATTTTTAACAAACTAGGTAGTAAAAACTCAGGGTTTCTTCCTATACTGCTTTAATAATTTTGATTAAGACCTGTTTCTGACTTACTATACAAATAAGCTTAATTATGTTTAGTATTCTCTGTTCTTAATATTTTCATATTGTAGCCATAGCTACCACTTTTCAAAAGAAATACCATTTTTCAAAAGAAGAGGTGGCAGGTAATACTGACAAGTGTATAACTTGATAGTCTTAAGTATTTATTTTGAACATCATTAGTTTAGATACCTACCAAACTCTGGTGGCTGAAGGACAGGCACCTCTAGTATCAACTCAGATGACACCGCTCTCAGCACTAAGTACTTGGGTCTTCACTTCCCAGGGGAGATAAAGAGCTCTCCCAGAGCTGAAAGAGGAGAGACACCCTTGCTGGTTAGCCATGCAGTAACCACAGACTGCTAAACTGTGGTACAGGCACCACTTTGTTTGGGACACAAGTTCCTACTAACCAAGATCCTCAGTCGGAGAAATGTTAATTTATGCAGTGAAGAATTGATTCATTATTAAGGAATGATAAAAAAAAAAACAAAAAACAAAAAACTAAAACCATACAAAATCTTTATCACACTTAAGGGATTTTATTAAATTCAATGCAGTTTTACTCCATGAGAAGTAAGAGAAATATCACTTCCTAGGGTCCAAAATGTCTGAAGAAATATAGAGTAGATGTTGCTTTTTCATGAAAAATAATGACTTCCAAAGACTGAAGGGTCTGAGAAGGTATAAGCATTCCTCTTTTGTGATGCTTAATGCAAAACACTGGGAGGTGTTTTTGCCTCATTTTTACCCCTTTTACCACATTTGCAGAGAAGGTGTCATGAAATATCTCCCCCACTCTGAGCAATAATGACACAAAGGAAGCAGCCTGCTAAGGAACGGATGCAGAGTCATTCCTAAAGGATGGGTCCTTTTCACTCAGCTATGACCACAGAGGTCAGGAATAGCTTTTCATGTCCTAGTGTCACTGACATGAATCTGAAAACAGAAGCCATCTCAGAAGGGCTTCACTTAGAATCATAAAATCATAAAATCATAGAAGGGTTTGGGTTGGAAGGGACCATAAAGATCCCCTAGTTCCACCCCCCCTGCCATGGGCAGGGACACCTTCCACTAGACCAGGTTGCTCCAAGCCTCATCCAGCCTGGCCTTGAACACTTCCAGGGATCGGGCATCCACAACATCTCTGGGCAACCTGTTCCAGTGCTTCACCACCCTCTCTGTGAAGAACTTCTTCCTGATATCTAATCTAAACCTCCCCACTTTCAATATAAACCCATTACACCGTGTCCTGTCACTACAGACCCTTGTAAAAAGTCCCCTCCCAGCACCCTTGCAGGCCCCTTCAGGTACTGGAAAGCTGCAATAAGGTCTCCCTGGAGCCTTCTCTTCTCCAGCCTGAACAAGCACAATTATCTCAGCCTTTCATCGTAGGAGAGGTGCTCCAGCCCTCTGAGCATCTTTGTGGCCCTCCTCTGGACTCGGTCCAACCAGTCTATATCCTTGTTATGTTGAGAGTTCCACAGCTGGACGCAGTACTCCAGGTGGGGTCTCACAAGAGCAGAGTACAGAGGCAGAATCACCTCCCTCGACCTGATGGCCATGCTTCTGATACAGCCCAAGATACTTGTATATTATGATAAAATAAGTGAAAAAATAATATAATTATTGATTGCAAGAGATATATTTTTTCGTCTGCATTTGCTTCATGATTACTGTTATTTTCTTTAAGGTTCTGCTTGATTTCCCCTCATCTCTTCTCAACCTACAGCTTGATTGGAAGACAAGAACATGTAATTATTTGATCACTTTTCATTTCAGCTGATTAAAAGAAAAAGGAAACGTTTGCTTGGGTCAAAGGTTATTACAATGCATAATTAATTGTCCAATATCATCTTAATCAACAACTTTCCAGTTTCAGCTTCTTTGAATTTATCAAGGGAAAGGCGGGGTTAAATAGAGGTATTTAATCAACTATGCATGAATTGTCAGAAATGGATTTCTGTAAGGGAGCCTCCAACCCGTTATTAGGAAAGGTGGTGAAGTGAAACAGCCCTCCTCTAAGAGCAGTGGACTACACTGGCTTTCAGGGAATTAACTTAAGTTTTATTGAACAAAATATTTTAGTCACATGCTCTGTCTCCATCTGCTTAATGAATTGAAGTGTCAAGAAAATTTGAAGAGGCAGCCCAGGAAAACAGAAATGTAATTTAATGCAACATGAATCATTTGCTGGCCAAATTTACAGTATTGATGGGATTCCAGACAAAACATTTAGATTATGGCTATTGTTACAGGAAAAAGGATTTAATTTATCCAGTGATTCATAGGTTTAAGGACATATTATTTTAAAAAATCACAGGAAACTAAACTTTTTGCAGTGTTCTAGAAGACTTATTTGGAAAAACAGTAAATTTAATTACTTTTAGAAATGTAGCTTTAAGGCACCTCTGAATTATTAATGTAGTCAGGAAAACATATCTAGCATAACTTTCTCAAAAATAACTTAAAATATGAGTCTATCTAATAAAGATGTACAAACTGGTTAAGCTCTGCTATCGGTTCCTGTTATTTGTCTCATTGCTTTGAGTCTCTCTGTAGTTCTGGATGGAATAACACAATTAACTGAATCTGGAGTATCCCCAGACACCGTTAAGTGGACACCCACTCTATTTTCCTCTTCTCAATTTCCCTGAGACTGAGAATATGTTATATGCAGCACATACTAGCTAGCTAGTTATGTATCTTCTCTCTCTCTCTTTCCAAAATTGTACAATTTAATATCTAAGGGTGAATTGATTATCTTTTACCTGTAAATTCAATGCATTTTGCACCATTTCTGGTACAGTGTCCAACTACAGGAATGCAGGAGGAAAAAGATGTCTCTCTAAAAGACAATCCGACCAAGGTTGGTTACATATATGATCATCTAGCATGTTCCTCTCACAACTTAGGCCTGTGACAACAAGCCATATTCCACGACACCCAGACCTGCTTTCTGGAGCAGTACAAGCCAACACAAAACAAAGCTGCACTTGTGCTACTAAGATGCATAGACAAGACTATCTGCTTTAGGGAGAAAAACTTCTTTAGGAATAAGAACTATGCCACACCATTTGCCTTCTGTGCCAAAGACCATTTTTATTTGCATATATATGTATATATATAAATATAAATTTGTTTGAGCCTCTGAATATAAGCCTAATTAACACTATTTTGTGTGTCTGTACAGATCATATTTTGCTTAATTATCACATGCTGCAGTCTCTCTCTTTCTTTCTTTAGTCCCCTTACCAATAAAAACATAAGCAACATTAATTGGAACCTGGTTTGCCAGGGAAGGGATTCTGTAAGTGAGTAGACATGAAATAGTGTAAAATGCAGACATAGGCGATACTTTGCCACAAAAGACAAAAATCTGCAAAAAAAAAAAAAAGAGATGAAAAAAATTACACAAACCAATATCACTCTGGTTCTTTCATGATATGGTAATTAAAATACACAGTTGCAGTTGTAATATTGTTTATTTTAGGTCATTTCCAACTGGAACCTCCTCTCCTCTCCTCTCCTCT
>NW_010256065.1:19360-47816 GCF_000690775.1 Eurypyga helias
AGCATATGCCAAGAGCTGCTTTGCTTCATCTCCCCCATCACTCGGCGGTGGTGCGCATGCCCAATGCCGTCACTAGGGGCACTGGGGTCTTCAGGGGTCTCTCTGGTGGTCTTCAGGGGTCTCCGGACCCATCTGTTTTTCCGACCCCGGGTCTGGGCACATGTGCAGGGGTTAGATTAAAGTTCTTGGAATTAGCTCCACCTCAGGTTCCTCAGAAGGGAGGAAACCTCTAACTCTGCAGTCCAACCGTTTGACAAGGTGAGATAACCAGGAACTTCCAGCCTTGCAGTTTAACTAGTGCTCCCTTGCTATGGCTGTGGCAGGCAGTGAGATGTTACAGCAATGCTGAGACAGACCTTAGTTGGCACAAACATTTTTTGGTCTGTTTTAACTCAGTCCTTTACACCCCTTGTCCTGTCACTACAAGCCCTTGTAAAAAGTCCCAAACCCCAGGTTTCTTGTAGGGTTCCTTCAGGTACTGGAAGGCTGCAATAAGGTCTCCCTGGAGCCTCCTCTTCTCCAGGCTGAACAAGCCCAATTCTCTCAGCCTTTCATCATAGCAGAGGTGCTCCAGCCCTCTGAGCATCTTCGAACCGATCTATATCCTTCTTATGCTGAGGGTTCCACAGCTGGATGCAGCACTCCAGGTGGGATATCACAGAGAGCAGAGTAGAGGGGGAGAATCCCTTCCCTCAACCTGCTGGCCACGCTCCTCCGGATACAGGCCAGGATACAGCTGGCTTTCTGGGCTACCAGCACACACTTCCAGTTCATGTCCAGTTCTCATCCACCAATACCACCAAGTCCTTCTCCTCAGGGATTTTCTCAAGCCATCATAGTGTTATTCCTAGGAGGATCCCCATAAAAATCCACCAAAGTCTATAGTCTATAGTTTTTACTCTCTTTTCCAAAGCTTTAGTTGATTTTGATGGATTTGTTTCCTTTATGTGGGGCCACTCTGACAAAGCAATGATTGTAACAAAACACATCGCAGTCTCAGGAACTGCAGTCTACTTAACAGTTTTGACACTGATGCCCTGTTGTTGAAAGTGCTGTGACCATTATCCAAATAACCTTCAATTCACTCAATATATTCATGTCAGTGTTTATGCAGTTTTGAGACTGTAGCATGCTGTAACTATGGATAATTAAAAAAAAAAAAAAACACCAAATAAAAAACCTACCCTTAATAATCACCTAATAAAACAAAGTGATTTATGAATTCATCTTATTTTCAGACACATACTTTGATACCTAACTGCCATTGAAATCCCTAGTAGGACCCAGGGAAGTGATTAAGTCACCATCCCTGGAGATATTTAAAAGATGTATAGCTGTGGTGCTCAGGAATTTATTGTTTAGTGATGGACTTGGCAGTTTTAGGTTTATGGCTGGACTCGATAATCTTAAGGGTCTATTCCAACCTAAATGATTCTATGGTTTTATAATTCTATAATCCAGACTCCCACTAAATAAAGTTCACAATGCAAATTAGGGAAGTAACTGGAGCATGTATAGACATTTCTGCCTTTAGCTGAGGTAATTTGCATGTCATTTAATATGAGATCGTAAGAGCAGGGTATTGAGCACAGATTAAGTATGTACTTGAGCAGCTACCCAGTGCTGAAATCCAGGCTGCCATTTCCTCACTGTTATCAGCATCTAAACAGCTAGCTGAGAGACGAGACCAGGAATGTTCTTTTATGTTGTCATCATAACTTGTAGATACATCTAATCGGTCAATCTACCACCAATAGCAGAAAAGTTATGACTAGCCAAAATCCTTTTCCCAGAGCCAAGGGAGCAGAAATCAGCAACTGCCTCAGATTTGAAACACAGTCAAGAAAGTAACACAAAAAGGAATTGACAGTAGGAGGAAAAATGCTTCTGCCTGAGAGAGAGATTTTACTATGGTCAGAGCTGAAAACCAGATGGGAAATTCCCTGATCTTGCCTGTTCAAATTTATCACTGGACATGTTTAATTAAAAACACATCAGATTAAGTCATTTTGTTATAGGGGAAAATTTTGAAGTCCCTCAGGTGCAATCCCTGTTGGAAGAACCACAAGGAGAAGATTCTTCATTGCAGCAACAGAAATTAGTCTCAAAAAATAGTTCAAAGCCTGTCCTGCTGGGGAATTGGACAGGCTTGAGGTAAGAAACTGCTCCTTTATTTCTCTGGTAAGCAAGCAGAGTAGCTTGCAGTAGGTGTGAAACACCCAGCTGAGACAAATTATGTTCATGCCATAGCTTTATATCCCTATTTCCCTTATAACCTCTGTTTATCTTGTATCAACCACTTTTCCAAATCAGTTTGTCCTCTCTGGGCCTAGCAGAATAATTAAAGGTCACATATGAAGAAGTTTTTGTAATTTGGGAGATAAAAAGAACAAGATATTAAGAAACAAGAAAACCATAATACCAGCTTACAGTAAATGCTCCATAGTGTGGTCATCAAGAAAATTGATTTTTCTTGAATTAAAATAGATTTTAATTCAATCTTTAGAAATGAGGAATTATTCATTTGATGTGTGACTGCACAATTTACTAAAGATTGGTATTAGTGAGTGTTAGTAGTAATATTTACAATGTGTAACTTTCCCTTTAATTTCTATTTAAAGGGCTGAAGTCCTTATGGTTAATCTATGTATGTATATTTACTCACACACATACACAGAGTGTGTACATGTACTGTGCGTGCATAGATATATAGGTATGTGTATATGCTTGGTTGGGTTTTCCAAAGGTAATTGATATACAAAGGCCTTAGAAGTCCCTGTCCACACACTCCTTCTCTAGGCACACTACAGTCAAATGCATAAACGTAGTTTAAAACACTACCGGTTCCTTTGCCACAAAGTCTTAGTAATAGGAAATAAATGTGTGGGCTCTAAGGCACAGCTGACAGAAAATAACTGTTAGAGTAACTCTAGAGTAAACTAATTACTTCATAGATGTTAAAGATGTCTCTGTCTTTCCCAATATAAACAAAAAAGACACAAAACCATAAACAGTAGGAGCTACAAATTCCATGCAAAAGTTACACTGTCCATGGTATAACTGTAACCAATGGAAAGAGGAATCCACTATTGTAATTTTCTAACTAAACATCCTGAGGAAATCAGAAGTGAACTAATTTTTTAAGCAAATGCATTTCCTACTCTAATTACAGCTTCTTCCCCCAATGAAATGCTAATGTCAATAACAGAGGGATGATGATGGTACATAAATTTCTAATGGTACCTCCAATAAACTTTATATTTACATTGATAAATATACTTTAGGTTTTTTTTCTTGATATCCGAAATGGTCTTAAATTATCAAAGAAACTCACTGTATACATTAACATGTGACTACAGAGGTTATTAATATTAAACAGGAAATCTCTGTGAAATGACATTAAGGATCTGATGTGAACTGACACAAATAAATGAATTTCAAGTTAAACTTGCTACCTTCTCCCTAATTCACTTTGGGATGTCTACCAGCCATGTTAGAATTGATGTAAAGTGGCATGAAAGTTTAGTATGCCCATTAGTATATTGGCAGAAGGCAGTGTCTTTGGGCTGTTCTCTTAGTCATGTGGTGGATTGTTCTTGTTCCCACAGATTTAACTCAGACCTTTAAATGTTATGTTATAAAGTTTCAAATATTTTCTTAAAGGTCAATCAAAGCAACTAAAAATACAGTGCTTCATAAGACTGCATGATTTTATGAGGTTTGTCTTGGTTTAGTTTGATTTTGTTTTGTTTGTTTGTTTTAATTATAATCACCTAAGTTTTAATTTTTCATTCAGTATTTCATGTTCGGGCATTTTCAGCCCCGTCTCTATTTAGAAGTAATGTTCATCTCTTCGTTCCTCTAGAAAACTGATGTCTAAGGCTGAGGTCTTATTTTTAATTACTCAATATAACATTTGAATATTCGTCTTTCAGTAACTGTCTTCACATTTCACAATTTGACATGGAAAACATGAATAAATGTCCTGAAGCAGATATCAACAACAGACACGGGATCATCCTTAAAAGTCCCCCGTATGTAGAATGCTTAAGGGGCAGATCAATATATATTTTCTTCAGCTGGTTTAAGACATCTCCTATTCTCATCTCCTATTCCCAGCCTATTCTTTGGCCAGTACTTTGCTTTAGAGATCTGATAAAACTATTTGCCATAACTAGTGGGATATAGAACTTTACTGAACTCAAATACTTCCCAAATTTCTTCTTTACTATAATGGATGTTATGTTGTTGATTTGGTGTATGGTGTCCTCCTGCAGCAGTTACTTCAGCACAAAGTTTGAATAAAGGTTCTGGGTGTTGGAGCCAAAACTCATCTATAAAACTCACCAAGCATCACATTGGAATAAAAGCAAGTATTTCATGTCACGGAGCTGTTAATTTAAGAAGGTATAGGCACATGAGAGTGGAGATGCATTGTAACACAAGCTCCCAATGTCAACTGATAGCATAATAATATAATAGTCTCCCTCTATAAAGCAGTCAAGAAGATTTAAATTAAATTAGAAAAATCACCTCAGGAGGGGAAGAGAAAAGAGGAGGGGGGCTACCAAGTGCCAGATTCTAGTCTGATGCAAATTAAAAGACTTAATGTGATAAATCCCTAAGCAAATGGCCTTTATAATGGAACTACCGATAGTCCTTCCATTTAAAGAGTGCTGCCAAGCCCTGCCATATGAAAGCATAAAAGCAATCATCTGCTGTGTTTGGTCTAGGTTCAGCTCCCTCCTCCTTGCTTCATGGACCACATACAAACTATTTTGGAGGCGAACTGACATCAGTAATTAGACCCTCCCTTACAAGAACACACTGACAGGTACCTCAGGCAGTTCCAAGTCATTCTGTCCAGATTTATGCACCCTCTGTCCTGAAAAAGCCCCAGTCCAACCTTCCCTCAACCTTCCCAGAGGGCAGAGCATCTCTGGAGTTTTAGTCAAACAAGTTGGGAGCTGAGAGAAATTTCCTCAAATAAGGTAAAAAGCAGCTACAAGCAGAAATATAAAAACCAAATTCTCATAGTTCATCAGTGGCTTCCAGAAGTCTGAAATACTGTGGAAGTGAATCAGGAATATACTGTGGAAGTGAATCAGGAAATACTGTGGAAGTGAATGTACATAAAAGCATTAAAAATTCAAATCCCAAAGTTTAAACAAGTTATTACAGACAACCTACACATTTTAGAGCACCTCTCCATCTTCACAGTAAGACTCTCAAGTTAGTACCTTCCAATAAATCATTGAATCAAGCTATCTCTTCACAGCATGCCACGCCACTTATATTAAGAACAGGGGCTCAGAAGTAATGAATAATGGGAAATATAAGCCTGTTTCAGTTTCTGGGGGTCCCTAAGATGTCAGACAGATCTCAACGTCTCCTTCTGTACACTGAGAACAGTCATCCTTGCCTGATGACTACTAATCCCTATTAGCAGACGCATACTAAGGAATGGCTGCTGGTTGCTATGATAACCTCAGATTAAATACTTGCTGACTGGATTATCTAATTTGTAGTAAAAAATAGTGGGGATAGTATTTGAATACTCAAAAACAATGCCTAAAACAACTGCTCAGCTATGTGCCCTCAGAATGACTCCTTCCCATAAATTTCATTTCCCAGTCAAATCAGCAAGGCCAAATTATTGATCTTCCACAAACCTCTCTTGCACACAGTTGGACTCTCCATCTAAGGAACTGTTCTGAGACTAAGTGTTTTCAGACTCTTCAGACATCAAATGGCCTGTCCATCTTATCGGGGAGATAAGGTCCACATGCATACTTGGACCATGAGCACACTGAGAACATGTTGCACATGAAGGAATTCAGGTTCAATACTTTTGTAGCTCCAAATGGAGGGATAGCAACTATTAAACTACCATTAGGCACCCCAGAGGCATCTTCATGTCTAAACACAAAGAAAAAGTCCCTACACACCAGAGGAGAACATGAGGTCCAGCTCATGGGAAAGCTCACAAAGTTCCAGCATCCATATATATTTGATCCCTTTTGCTGTAGTTCTTAAACACTTTATTTTTTTTTTTTTTTTCCTAAGGGGCAGCTTGTATGAGAAGATGAAGAAGATCTTATAATGAGGTTAAATATTTTACCCCAGCTCTGTCTTCTGCATTTTGCTTTAGGTTGGCTTCCTGTTTAGATAAGTTACTCCCTTGTGTCCTGCCTGGATATATAACATGACTGAGGGTTTCACTGTATGAGGACATTCAGACATGAGAAAAGTTTGGGGATTTTCTGATAAGTCATTTTAATTGAAAAACTGCCACACAGAAACAGCATTTTAAATGCAAAGATTACTCTTGGAACTGCTGAAAGTCCTGCTATTTGCTCCAGTGGGCTTTAAATGTTATTCTCGGTAGAAATCATTATTAAAGAGTTTGAATTCTACAGATGAGGGGAAGATGCTGGATAGTGATAATGTCTTTTACTAGGTCATATTACACAACTGAGAAATATGGAAATGACAAGACTCTTTTTCTCCATGTAAACTTGGCATCTGTTCTGTCTTCAGGGCTAATCATGACTCCAGCAATTGCCTATCAATTTGAAAGGATTTAACACGTGTATACTTTAAAGCTATTACCCTCAGTAGAAAATGTTCATAGTGGCTCACAGACTGTCCAGCTCCATGAAGATCAAACAATTCTCTAAAAAAACATTTCACCATGACTTCTTCTTGTTATTGCTTTGGAAGGTGAAAAAAGCACTTCTCTTCTTTCAAAGGATTAGAGAGACTAGAAGGTTATCAAAATAGAAAATATGACCAAGAAGGTACTCAGATCTCAGATCTGCAGTGGCTACGATGTTCCTCACTGTTTAGCTATAAATGAGTTGGAATCTGAAGATTCTTGCATTTTCAGTGAAGTGAAAGATGAGGGGATTGTCCTACACCAGCTGTAGAACTACAAATAGCTTAGGATCTGATCTTGCGCAGGATTAATTTCCCTTAATTCTGATTATGTGTGAGACACAGCTATAAACCAATATGTATTTCCAGGATCTCATTATAATCAGTGAAGGGGAAAAAACAGCACATCTACAAAATGATTTGTCTGTCCTAGCACAGGATGACTCATCCATCAGAAGTAAGCGTTTCTCTCCTTTGACTATAGATGAATGATTAGCTCAGATTAGACATCTACTTTCAGTTGGCTAAAGTTAGGACAGGTGAATTCTATTCTAAAGCAAAAAATTCTAACATGGATTTCCATTAACTATGAGGACATTGACCTCATATACAGAAATGTTTTGGATGCCTAACAAGCTCTTATGTTAATTTAGTATTTTCCTTGTTGTAAACATCTAGACCCCACAGAGGCATAAGTAAAAGAAGAAAATGTTAAAACATTTATCCAAAAAAAAGAGCATTTTGCTATATATAGGGAAGATATGTCACACCTTTGTGTATCATCAGCTGAGTGAATCAGAACTCCCTCAGAGACTTCCCCTTTGTGAAACGCATTATGGTCCCTGTTGAACACGATGGGGTGAAGAATAAGGGCAAGTTCTCATTGCCTCCTCTTCCTACTCAGCACTGCATGGATTATAATAAGGAACACTCTGATCTTGAAGTTAAGAATGTCAATTGTTGGCACAGGCAAGATGGACAGAAGAGGTTATTGAAAATAAATAATTAAATACCAACATTTAAATATAAAGAAATAAATTAATAGGTCTTAGGACTAATAATAATAATAAATAAACAAAAAGTAAGTAAGTAAATAAATAAATTATTTATTTTTAGTTGGTGGGAACAATGGCATCAAGGGAAAAGAAAATAAGATCTGGATACTCCTTTCTAGGCTCTTATAACTGGTTGTAAATTCATGACTTTTTATCACCATTCACCAAGTTTTCATTAACGTAGTGAATCCATAACTGATAACAGCATTTGCTTAACATTTTCTCCCTGTTTAGAGTTACTACAACTTAGGTCTGGCCATATACTTTAAAAATATTTTAAAATATCAACAGACAGAGGGCCTGTCCATTAATACATGACACAAAACCACTTACTGGTGAAGAAACACAAATGAAGATTCAAGGAATTGCTGGCTGATAAGAGTAATCTTTTAGGCAAGAACTGTATTCCTTGCTGAGAGCTCACATTTTTCTTGTTAAACAAAATCTATAACATTTCTTTTGTTTAACCAGAAAGAAGGTGGTTAAATCTCTCTTGAAGCAGGGAAGGTTATAACCCAATTCAAATTTAGCAGTTCAGTTCTGTGCCTTGGTATTCTGAGCTCTATTCAAATTCGACTACCCTGAGTGCATTTTGCCTACTTAGATTGCAAATCCTTTACAGTGATCTTAGCAAAATGAAGCCCTAATCATTTTGTTCCTTTATGTGTTGTTGTAATACAAATAGTGACAATATTAACCAATAATAATACTTTGTTTCTCCTGGTTAATTCTTTCAATTATGTTCCATATGTAAAAAGCAAAATAAAACTTCCTCAGAAACAAAAAAATAATTGAAGGCTATTTGTCTTATGGTTATTCACCATGTCTTTATTTTTCTAATGTGAGCAACTGCTAAATTAAATTACACTGGGTTTATCAGCTGAAAAGAAATCTGAAAGATTTTGTAATTCAAAACCAAGATAACATTTCTTCTTTAGGCAGTATCACAGCTTAGTGCTATCTATACACAACAAGTCCCTTTATTTATAATACAGCAATGTAGCATAAGGATGAAATACACCCCTGTTGATGAAAATGTAAATTGCTACATACTGATTCCTTGCTCACAAAAAGTCCCTAATTTGTTTTTACAAGCAAACAGATTTTGGCTACTAAGAATTAAGGTGTTCATGGAAGGAGCCTTTCTCTGCAGTATCTCTGCTGAAAACAGCTCTCACGACTCTCCTTAACTCATCATCAAACAAGGGTCAAAAGGTAGTTTCATAAAGACTGATAGAATCATAGAATCATAGAATCATAGAATGGTTAGGGGTGGAAGGGACCTTAAAGATCATCTAGTTCCACCCCCCCTGCCATGGGCAGGGACACCTTGCACTAAACCAGGTTGCTCAAAGCCACATCCAGCCTGGCCTTGAAGACATCCAGGGATGGGACATCCACAACATCTCTGGGCAACCTGTTCCAGTGCCTCCCTACCCTCTCTGTGAAGAATTTCTTCCTGATATCTAATCTAACCCTCCCTGATTTCAATTTATACCCATTACCCCTTGTCCTGTCACTACAGGCTCTTGTAAAAAGTCCTCTCCCAGTACCCTTGTAGACCCCCTTCAGATACTGGAAAGCTGCAATGAGGTCTCCTTGGAGCCTCCTCTTCTCCAGGCTGAACAAGCCCAGTTCTCGCAGCCTTTCGTCAAGGCTTTTGATGACAAGGTCTTTCCTATATTTTAAGTTTGAGTTCACTCATTGTAGCAACACCTTAGGCAGTCTAAAAGGCTGTTCCAGAATTTCACTACACAAGTATTAAAACCCCCAAATAAACAATAAAACAACAACCTGCTTATTTTCATCCTCATATTAGCAAAATCATTTGGCTATTTGGCTTTGTGCACACTGTCTTTCAGCTTAGATAGCACAGTTCCTTCCCTGATGATTATTGCTGTTCACCAACCTTGGTTTGATAACAGTTAGGATCCAAGCTGGTTTGGTCCCCTTCTATTGGGTATAGTCTCAATCCCCCATCATCTCATAGACATGCTCTGCCTCTGCTCTAGTTTGAATCATCATCTCAATGGCAGGGACTGGGTACCGAAACACTGAAGCACACAGCATGGTTCAGGTGGTCTGACAGAGTGACTCGACACTGGCAGGTTCCCCCAGCAACTTCTAAACTTCAGAAGCTCATATGAGTTAGAGGGAAATTTGAGTCTCAAAGATTATGATAGTAAAATCAACATGCCTAGAAACAGTCTCACACATTGAATTCAGTTTACAATGCAGTTTAAACACCTATAACTACCCTAAGTAGCTGTACACTAGTGCAAACTATGCCAGATTACCTTCATGTGGATGAAGGGTCACTTGAGTAATCTCAACTATTTGAGAGATCTATCACGTGGAGTAAGAAACAGTTTTGTGCCATCATTCTTATTAAGTAGCGATTGATGGGCAGTCACAGAACCTCACAAAACCAAGCCAGGATGACTAACAAACTAGAAATGAGATTTATGTTTTTACAAAATGTCAGCAAACTCAAACTAATTTTTACTCTAAGTAAAACCACATTGAGAATCCAAAAAAAACCCAAAAAACACCAATCCATAGCTTCAGGATGCCAGTTGGGAATTAATACTATACACATAACTTAAGAATTATTAAGCTTAATGGCTGATGATCCAAAATGAGCAATCATTCACCTAATGAAGGGGAGAGCTCTCAACCTCATAGAGTTTCCTTAAGTGGTGTCCCAACCTAAGGAGAAAGTCCTGGGCTGCAGTCCCGCTGTTCTGAGGAAGTTCAACTCAAAATGGCTCTCCTGCACAGCCCCACTCATACCCAGTCATATCTGATGTTTGGTCAAATGTGGTCAGACAACCCCTCATTGGCTGAAGACCCCAACTTCCTTACTTTTAACTCCATGTCTGATCACCACTGTGTGAGCATGACAACAGCTGTGATGGGAAGTTTTGGTGGGCTTTTGTTGGGTCCTTGTTGAATTATCGTTGGGGTGGGTGCATCTGCCACACAGGCGGAAGTGCTATGTTTCTGGATCAGGAAGAAGCAAAGTCCATTTCATACCCTGCATGTTCTAGAAGATCACATCCCATAGCAGTGATACCTTTAATTTTTTAAGCTATTTATTTTTTGCCTCAAAAGAAACAAGAAATGATGAAAGACAAACCAGACAGAAATCCCATTAATTAATCCAAAAAAGGAAAGGAATTTAATGAAACTCAGTGTTTTCCAAGCTTGGGACCTTGTGTATGAACTGTTTATTTAGGCTAATCCCTTAAAGATAGTATAAAGTGTATGTGACTCGAAATTCCACTTAGACTTTAAGATGCTGGTATTAAATATGATTCCTGCCTTAATCACTGCCTTATCTAATTGCCAGATTTTGCTTATCTAAAGTTGCTTGCCAGAAAACAAACAGGAAAGAAAACAAAATAAGGAAAAGATTACTCATATTCTCACTTTTTTTCTTTAAATGAAAGAGAAACCCTCGTTATAGGCAGGGCAGAAGAGCCACATTACACAGCCATTTCTAATATCGTTAGATGTATTTACTTCAATCACAAATTATCCTGTGGAATGGTCATAGGTTTAAATTGTCATAATTAAAAGTGTGACATATTCAAAAGCAATTGTAAAACTTTGAGGCATGAACACTTACAGCTGTCAGTGTAGGTTGTGAACGGAATATTTATTTCCATGCAGTGTGCATAGAGTTTTGGTTTGTTTTCTATTATTTCTCTGGCTCCCTTGGCACAAAAAAGGACACATGAATACCTGATGATTTGAGGTGGGAAATTTTACAGAAACACTGAATGTTAAAGGAATAAAAGAAATTACACTGTGGAAAAAATTTCCCCCTTGCAGAAATGTATGTAAAAATCCATAAGCTCCTGTTTAGTTATTGTACACTACTGGTAAATTTTATTGGTTTCATAAATAATAATGAACAGTAATTATGAGTCCATGATTTTTCTAAATGATAAAATGTATTGTCATGCTTTAATCCCAGCCAGAAACTGAGCACCACTCAGCTGTTCTCTTACTCCTAACACGGTAGGATAGAGGAGAGAATCAGAAAAGTAAAAGAAAGAAAATTTGTGGACTGAGATCAAGATTAAAGTTAAGGGTAAAGGTAAAGCAAAACCCATGAAAGCAAGCAAAGGAAAAGAAGGAATTCATTCACTATTTCCCATCAGCAGACAGGTGTTCAGCTGTCTCCAGGAAAGCAGGGCTTCATCACGCTTAACTGTTACTCGGGAAGAAAAACAACATAATTTTGAACATTTTTGTTGTGAAGAAGGTAAGTTGTATTCCAGCTAAGTCCAGAACAGGTATATAACAAAGATGGTATTTGGCTTTGAGATATTAATTGCTTTCTTCAGAATATTAAGGAAAGACAACCCTCTTAGAGTCATATTCTAGGATAAAATAAACACGAACTAAATGCAAGATTTCATCTTTGACTACACTAGTAAATTGCTATATTGGAAATGTCTTTTACCTTCAAACAGAGATCCTGGTGTTGTAACTGCCAGTCCAATAAGATAATAACTTTAACAGAATCTATAAAGGATTTGCAATTCTTATTGTGTAAATCCAACAGTATTCTTTTTAAATACATATTTGTGGTTTCATATGCAAAAAGAAGAACATATTCATATTACAAAAGAAGAACATTCTAAATAAAAATATGATTTGCATTTATCGTGGAGAATTTTTATGACAATTATAATGGATTTTACAATAAATACACAAAACAATGAAACAAACAAGCCTCCTCTGAATTTTGCTCCAGATATCTGAAAAGGAACTAATCTATTGAAATTTAAATTGTATTAATTCCAGAATCCTAATGTTATTATATGGAACTTAATGTATTCTCTATGGGAAATAGTTAATTGAAATATTAACAATTGAATTAACAATTGAAGCTTTGTTAAGTAATATCATAATAAAGAAATTGCTCAGTAATACTGATTTTTGTGGCCCTCTATGATTATACTTATTCAACTTTTACCTGAACACAGAATACTCCTTTAGAGTTCATTTGAAAACCAAAGAATTACATAAAAAGAATCCTTATATTTTTCATTATAATCATTTCTGACTAAGAATCACCAGGAACCTTAAAATATTAATTGAACGAGAGTCTGTGGCATATAAGCAAAAGTTCTGTCCCTAAATAAGTAAATTGATGTAGATAAACTGAATGGCAGAACAGCAGCGAAGGTTCTAGCTCTAGACTGACTGTTGAGCTAGAGCAGCATTGAGGCAGGTTTTTAATTTTAATCACATAAGTGTTATTACTTCTATTCACTTACTTGTGTTCTGACTACATTAAAAATTCATACAGATGGTACTTAACTATTGTCCCAGTTTGAAGGAAGAGATCGAGGAATAAGGTGGTAGATTCATATCTCAGCTAAACTGGCAGGCTGTAGAAATCAGGAGCCAAAAATTTTCAATTTCACTGTTTCTCTGAAAGATTAGCCAAGAACATTGACAAAAAAATGACTTAATGAAATTATTTGAGGAACATCTGGAAACTTGTCAATGGTTTCTGAGAAGGTACTTTTAAGTAGTTAAGAAACTACTTAGAAAACCTTCAAAACTTCACAGGATGTTCAGGGGAAATTTAAATCTTTATCCTAAGGGTCTACATGTATATCTTATCTTTCTATTTTAATTTGCTATGTAATTTGACCTGCTTTCTGAACTTCAAGGCCTCTTCACCTCTCCAAAGCTTACGGATCTTTTCCTGAGTCTGGACCTTTGACACAAAAGACTGCAATCTTTCTTGTTCCTCTTCGCACCACGATGGGTAGCATGGGTAGTCACCATGAAATTTAGTAGAAATCACACATATGGGAACTCAGCATGTTTGCCGATGACACAAAGTTCAGTGACAATGTTGATCTGCCTGGGGGTAGGAAGACTTCTCGGAGGAAACTGGACAGGTTGAATCGATGAGCCAAGGCCAAGGTACGAGGTTCAACAAAGCCAAGTCTCACACTTGGGTCACAACAACCCCATGTAATAAATGCCTCAGGCCTGTGGGAGAGGGGCTGTAAAGTTGCTTAATGAAAAATGACGTGGGGGTGCTAGTCAATGGCTGGTTGAATATGAGCCAGCAGTGTGCCCAGGTGGCCAAGGAGGCCAACATCCTGGCTTGTATCAGGAAGTGTGACCAGCAGAACTGTGGAGATGATTGTTCATCTGAAGTCAGAACTGTTAATGCAGCACCTCAAATCCTGCGTTCAGTTTTGGGCCCCTCACTTCAAAAAAGACATTTAGGTGCTGAGGCGTGTCCAGAGAAGGACAATGAAGCTGGTGAAGGGTCTGGAGACCAAGCCCTGTGAGGAGCAGCTGAGGGAACTGGGGCTTTTTAGTTTGGAGAAGTTTGGTTTGGTTTTTGCTCAAGGGAGACGTTATTGCCCTCTACAACTACCTGAAAGGAAGTTGCAGAAAGGTGGGTGTTGTACTCTTCTCCCAAGTGACAAGTGATAGGACGAGACAAAATACCTCAAATTGTGCCAGAGAAAGGTTAGATTGGAGATTACAAAAAACTTCTTTACTAAAAGTGTTGTCAAGAATTGAAATGGGCTGCCCAGGGAAGTGCTGGAATCACCATCCTTGGACATATTTAAAAGATGTGTGGCTGAGGTACTTAAGGACATAGATTAGTGGCAGACTTAGCAGTGCGTAAAGGACTGAGTTGAAACAGACCAAAAAATGTTTGTGCCAGCTAAGGTCTGTCTCAGCATTGCTGTATCTCACTGCCTGCCACGGCCATAGCAAGGGAGCACCAGTTAGACTGCAAGGCTGGAGGTTCCCTGTTATCTCACCGTGTCAAACGGTTGGACTGCAGAGTTAGAGGTTTCCTCCCTTCTGAGGAACCTGAGGTGGAGCTAATTCCAAGAACTTTAATCTAACCCCTGCACATGCGCCCAGACCCGGGGTCGGAAAAACAGAGGGGTCCGGAGACCCCTGAAGACCACCAGAGAGACCCCTGAAGACCCCAGTGCCCCTAGTGACGGCATTGGGCATGCGCACCACCGCCGAGTGATGGGGGAGATGAAGCAAAGCAGCTCTTGGAATATGCTGACTGACTCTCGGAAGGAGCAACGCACCTCAATAAAAAACCCATGACAACCAGCATCAAATGGAATTCCTCACCTGACGTGAAGTCGACCTGGACTGACGGGACACCGTAGCTCCGTGGTGGTAGCTATTGTGTCTTTACTTTCCTTTTTTTTCCATCTTTCTCTCTCTCTTCCTTGCATCTCTGCAAATTTGGATGTAACTATTAAACTTCTTCTCTTTACGGCATCTGACCTCGTTTGTGTCTTAATCTCACTCTGAGAATAACAACGAATCTCCCCAGACCGGACCTTTCTGGGTCTGGACAAGGGGTAATGGGTTTAAATTAAAAGAGGGTAGATTTAGATTAGATATCAGGAAGAAGTTCTTCACGGAGAGGGTGGTGAGGCACTGGAAGAGGTTGCCCAGGTAATCTGCAGATGCCCCATCCCTGGATGTCTTCAAGGCCAGGTTGGATGAGGCTTTGAACAACCTGGTCTAGTGGAAGGTGTCCCTGCCCATAGCAGGGGGGTTGGAACTGGATGATCTTTAAGTTCTCTTCCAACATAACCATTCTGTGATTCTATGATCAGTAGCATTTCAACTTCATAGTGTTTCTGATTTCATTATGTCTTTTCACATAAATTTGTGAGTACAGAAGAGGAATTTAGGTGAGGTGAAAAAGTCTAGATAAAAGGGACTAAGTATCATCCACACTTAAAGTAATCTAAAAAGTTGAGAGAACTCAATTAAGAATGATTATATGAAGCTTTGAAAGAGGGATAATGAAAAATAATTTTTTATGACTGGATTAGTATAAGTTTTCCTTTGAAGTAACATGTATAGGCAAATATTACAGGATATTTATACCTGTCTAGTAACCTGTGCTGGCTTCAGGCAGGGATGAGCTGCTCTCTTGGGACCAGCCCACAGGATCTTGTTTCATTCCATGATACATCAAGCTGAGTGGTCTGTTTGAAGCATGGGGTGGAGTTTGCAAGATGCACGGTTTTTTCAAGTTATGAAAGGGGACTGCAAGAGGCATGACCTGGAAAGTGTGCGGGAGTGGGCTATGAAATTCCTGCGGGTAGCTCACTTCTTGTTTTCAGCTGGTGGTGGTGGGTGATTAGCAGAGAATAAGTGTCTTCTGTCAAGGAATTGATCTGGAAGGCGGGCTTGGAAGTTTCTTTCTCTCTGCTCTCAGTTCCTGTACTCAGGGAGGGGGTATTATCTCTCTGGTTTTGTTTTTGTTTTTTTTTTTTCCCTTCCGTTTCAGAACCTGCTGTGTTGGTCCACAGGTGGTGAGATCCTGTGTAATATGTTTTATTTTCTGTTCTTTTAATTACTTATTGTCAATAGTATTGTTAGTAACTCCATAAGTTTCATTTATATAATTAAATAGTTCTTATCTCAACTTTTACAAGCCTCCCTTGTTTTTTCTCTGACCCTTCCTGACTAGTAGCGGGTTTGGGGGGGTTGGGTGTGTGTGGAGTAGTAGAGCTACTGATGGTACTTAGTTGCCAGATAGGGCTAACCCACAATGTAACCAAAGCTTAAACTCTTCATATCTCTTTATATCTCTTTCTCTCTTTTGTGTTTTTGAAATTTAAATCTATAATGAACACAGGCAGTGTGATATGTGCAAATCCATTGTCTCCTTTAAAGTAAAACAAGGAATGGTGATGATACTCATGAAAATGGGAGCAATTGAAGACTGGAAAAGATGTTTTATTCCTGAATTACAATTTTTACCATTTCCCCCCCCTCCAAGAATGATACTTGTTGATTGATCAAAATCATGTACAGGACGGAAGAGAATGACTGCCTGTAAAATTGTCTCACTTTGCCAAACTGCTATACATATAAGACATAGACAACTCCACAACATAAACATTTCCTTAGACCACATTTGGTTTACTGCATCACTGTTACGTTATATGCTTAAGTCATTTGGCACAACTTAGCTGGAAAGCCTGCTTCCCCAGTTTAACCTGTCCTTCACTCATGAGCTCAGTTTTCACTGGCAAGAAGATAAGCAACCATTCACAAAACTACTAGACTGAAAGAAGAATTAGTTTTTTTTACCAATCCTGAACCACCTTCTCTGCAGGGCCATCATTTCTACTCTATTTCTAGAAACATTCGTGAATGAGTCTGAATTAGTCTGTTTAACAATATTTTATTTTTCTTTGTACCAGCCAAAGTCTACTTATATTAAGACAGTGCCAGCATAAAACATTCAGGTCAAATTCAAGGCTTGTTCACGAACTTGAAGAACTCATAACTACCAGAGGTACAAGTAATTATTGTGATGGTTGTGAGAACTTATTTTACTTCATTTGAAATGTTTAAACAGAGCTTGACCTTAAGTCAAACATAAATGTGCTCATGTTACACTCAAAAAAGAGGCTGTTAACAGGAGCAGACAGTAAATAGCCAGAGGGAGAGAAAGGATAGAGACATCAACCAGAATGTCAAACACCTACAGAGGGAGATCATGAGAGGTGTATGGAAAAATAAGGAACTGAAACAGAAGAAAAAATGTGTATGCATGTGGGGAAATTCAGACTGGAAATGGTTCAAGTTCAGAGGTGATAGAAGAAAATTTTGTGGGTAGATCATTTTAAAAATCTGCTGTATATGTCTGTGTACATGTATGTTTAGAAAATTTATATACGTATACACACATAACGATAGTATCAATCCTATTGTGGATTAATGAGGACATCCAGGGTCAACAGAATATCTTCACATTCCAATATGTAACTTGTACAGTTGACTGACAGATTTTTACAGGAGATTATCTGATTATCTAGTGATAGAGGAGTTGTAGTGGTTTAAAAGCTTGTTTCTACCCCATATTTAATTGTACGTACTGCATATACTATGGGTTTTGGTATATCAGTACACGAAAGTTATACTGATGGTGGCTAAAAAGGAAGAACATTTATGCAACCTCTTTCAGTTTGTTTTTAAAAAGGTGTCTGTGCTGGTTAAATGAGCATGCTCTTTTCTTATCCTACAGCTGGGTTCATAATGCAGTCATAACAAACTCAGGATTAATTGGTTTTCATGAAATCTGAGAAGTGGTTTTATATCCCAATTAGCCCTCCCTAGTTTTAGGATAGTAGCCCTCAACAGAGGATAATACAAATAGTGGGATTAAGATCAACAGTTGCAGCTAAACGTACCATTACTGTGATTTACGGTTCAGGATATTGTGATGAAATCCAGTTGTCTTTAGATAGGAATTGAAGTCATAAAAATTTTTTATCTGATACAGATTGAGAAATAGAGACTGATCATCTAGAAGGAATGTTTTTATGGAAAAATTTTTGGGGAGAGAAAAACTAATTGGTCTTTATATCGTGTTTCTCTCCTTCATTTAAAGGAAAAGCATCATGAGCATTTTTCTCACTGCCTAGCATCTATTAATTATGAACATGAAGGGACAAATGCAGACATGTAGAAAATAAATCATATGAAAGAAATCCTTATGAGCAGCATCAACCATAAATGTACTATGAAAACTCTTCTGTTAGAACCATTTAACCCATGCATTTTTGCCACAATTCATTTTGAAATCTGTCTTCTTTCAGAGTGATTTATGACACTCAGGATGGGCAGATTAGTTGGTATCACAAGGCAGCCTCATGCTAAAACAGGTTTCTCTCTCTCTCTCCCACAGCCTCTCTCCTCCTCCCCCTCCAACTCCTCCCCCCACCCCAGTACAGAGAAGGATGATACATTTTATTTTTGGTTCATTTGTTAACCCTTACAAGTTTAATACCTTTTTATTTTTCCCTAAGTTGTCAACTCCAAGTAGCACAGAAGTGAGAATCCAAAACTGTGATGTTCTGAAGGCATGGCACACAAAAAGTGCTTTAGTTAAATTATGGTCATCTTCAATTTTTGGTTTAATTCACTTGAAACTACTCAGTAACAATCTAGTAAAACAAAGGTATCCAGAGCTAAGTGTCAGACTGCTAGTGCTCAATCCACTGCAACTTACTGACATATTCTGTGAGCTATCATCACCTGAACACTCAGGGATTTAGTCCTAACCCCTGTATGAGGGTGGAAATAAAGGTAACTTCTCAGAGTACTACTGAACATTCCATAAAACTAATTTTTACTTTCCCACTGGCTAGAAAGATTTATCACAAATAAAACTATGAAGTTGAGAAGGAAGTTGTTGCTTAATTGGTATGTTTGCTATCATTCCTACTGTATTATATGACTGGTACTCTTAAAGGCAGTGTTTAAATTTTGCACAAACAGGTCACCAACATTTCGTGTCTGAGATAGTGTTTTGGTATGCAATGGCATCACAGAATCTTACTAATAAAATATTAATACAGATTAATGAAAGTCATGTATTTATACTTCATTTGAAACGTATGCAATGGGTTCACAGAATCCTACTAATAAAATATTAATGCAGATTAATTAATGAAAGTCATGTATTTATACTTAATTTGAAACATACACAAATGCAAAGACTACCACGTCTATGTCAAATTAAAGCTACAATCCCCTGCAATGTTGATCCAGGCTAATCCTTCATCCCAAAGATAATAAATGCTCAACCAAAGATGAAATCAAAACCTAGTGAATATAGATGATTCAGCTGTTATCAGAGGAGCCTGCATCCAGGGTTTATTTCATGGGTGGTTGAATAGACTGCCTGCCAACCGAGGGAACCACTTCAGCTATTCACACTCATAAATTCTTCAAGATCCACATAGAATTAATTAGGCCCTCCTTTTCCCATAATTCCCATAGAAATTCTATTTCAAATCTCTTCTTTTCAGATTGTTAGAACCTACCTGTCTTTTCCAGCCTAAAACATTTTATGGCCAGCTTATGATAACCCATAACCAATTCATGTGGCATTATTTGCATTAATGCAGTTCTCTACTGATCAGTTAAAAAACCAGATCAACCTTATTTCATATTTAATCACAGAAATGGACTCTTCCAGTGCAAGTACCATGTTATGTCAATCTGGTACTTTGCCACCTTGTTTTAATTGTCAGGTGTCTTTTTGATTTCCAGGCAGCATTTTTAACAGAGATATTCACACCCATCAGATGGAGATTTAAACCGGGAGCTTAACTGTGGTTCTCACATTTGTCCTTTGTTTGATTCTAAATCTCCTTTGATGTAAGACAGCACCTAGGGAATGTAAATAAAAGGTCCGTATTTGGGAAGAACAAGTGTTTGACGTGGTGGGTTGTTTGTTTTTTTTTTTTTGGGGTGGGGTGGGGTGGTGGTTTACCTGTCAGTGGAGAATGGTACTTGGTCTTTTGGTCTTTGGGTCTAAGAGATTTAGCTTGAGAGTCCTGTACCACCTTGTAACATGCAACCTTATTTTAAGAGAAGGATTATGTCTTCTAATATGGGCAGACCAGACAGAAGATACTGTGATCATGACTCATATGTAGAAAAGATATTCACAGGAAAAATGAGTGTATCATTCCCATATTAATGGACCCAATTAATTATTTGTGATTACTGAAATATAATTATAAAATATGTGGTGTTCTTGACACTTGTGTTTATTCTAAACATGTAGAGAAGTTTATTGGGAACAGTCAACATGGAATCACCAAGGGGAAATCATGCATGACCAATCTGATAGCCTTCTATGATGGCATGACTTGCAGTAATTGTGCACTCAACCTTTCAGCTGGTCCTCATGCTGCCAGCAATGCAAAAGCAACAGCGACGGTGAGTAAGCCCAAGGGAAAAAAGAGAGCCAGTTAGTCAGGGTATATTTAGTGTCTCTCTCTTGTATATTGATGATTCTTTTTGGAACACCTCCTAAAAGACCAGCAGAAGTGAGAGATAATTATTGTTGTTTAATTTAGTTTCTTTTCAGTGTCATAACTTAAACAAGTTCTGACATTGAAAAGTGATTAAATTTATCAAGGATATTTTTAGTGGTCTTTTTGTGTTTGTCTGGAAAAGCAAGATCTTAAAAGCCTGGACTGAATTTTAACCCTTGCTAAGGATTTGGGAAGTTTTTTCATCTGAAGAATTGTAGCTTCAAACTAAAGCTCCAGTCTGACATGTGAAATGAAATCTCCCTCTAGTTTTGCAACTGCCACCAATTCATCAGTTTCTCTTATGATTGTCTGCAGAAAATTATGGGCAAAATTAGTCCTGAAGATAAAGGTTTGACTGGAGAATAAAGGCCAAGTTTGGTATTTAATGAAAATAAAAATTTCTAGAGAGCATAATTTAGCAATGTTACCAAATGTCTAAATCCTAGTGAATTCATATCAAGCACATTGTTAAATTCCTTGCCTATCTGGTGAGCTCTGAAATATGTTCACTGGAACTACCCACAGGTAACATTTATCAACTTTTTCATGTCCGCAATATTAAAAAAACAAAAGAGACATTTTTTCCCCCTCCATTAATACGTTGTGTTTTGCTCATTTGAATTGCTGAAACCAGGTACGAAAAAAACAAAACAAACAAACAAATAAAAAAAACCCCAAACACCAACAAACCCCCCACCCAAACCCACCAAACCAAGCAAACTAAAAACAACCCTCATTTTTTATCCACAGACTATATTACAATATGTAGAGAAAGTGAACATAAACAAACCAATCTTTCCGTTTTACAATCATCTTATCCATTGTCCATGTCCATGTTGAAAAAAATTCAACAATCAAGGTAATTTTATACTAGGTGGTTTTTGTTAAGCAAAACGGCTATTTAATGTGTTCAAATCAAGAGTGAATTTTCTCTTACCTATTGTGTAGTACTTATAGGCTTAAACAATTGTTTGCTTATGTAAATACCCTCTCCCCCACCATGAATCATGCACTAAACTCACCCTGTCTTTTATATCCAGGATGTGAAGGTCTGTGTGCAGCAGCACTACCCTCAGTATTTTCCTCCTGTTTTTCATATATCATGCTCCAATCTCACACAGTTTTCAGGTCCAGCAACAATAGCATATTCCAGTTGATTGGCTCTTCTTAGCAGAAGGTACAATTGCTGCCAAGACTCACTGAAGCTATTTTAGATGATTTCATGGGACCTGGGGATAATTCACTCTGCCTAAAAAGACACAAGCTAATTTTGAAAGAAATCCTCTTGCTGTCATCTGGTATAACACATTCAATTTAGATAAATCCTTGAACTGGGATTCTTTATGCATAATATATGCTGTTAAACAAATAGAAGCACAACCACGACATTAAGAGTGTCCAAATGATTGCTTAGGTTTAGCACTCTGGCTGTCAAATTTCTTATCTAAACTATTACAAACAAAGGCAGAATCAGAAGATTAAAAATTTTCAAGTGACTGCTGAAGTTCAAAGAGTGCTTATATTTTAATAACAAGTACCGTAAATGTTTCATGGAAGTGTTAGCCAGCTGATCTATATGTTAATTAGACTGCCATTTGAAAAGGAAAATTATTCAAGTGCTTTCATCTCATTTCCAACACAAGCAGCCATGCTGAGTACATTAGGAAGCATCGTTCCTGCATATTCTGGAGTCAGCTAAGCCCCTTTTTAGGTTTTAGAGAAGGAAGAAAGAAACAAAGCTGATAGTCAATTTTATGGCAGAATGATTTTCAAACAGAGAAGGAAAAAAAAAAAACATTACAAAAAACTGAAATCTGCAATCTACATAGGCGAACAAAAAAAAGAGAAAGAAAATCTTTAGGATTTTCTGTTGAAAAAATTGTGATTATGGTTTCCATTTCTACTATCTACCTGAGCAAAAAAATAAAAATGAAAAAAGAAAAAAAGATTGCCGCAGACCATCCATGTGAGGAACCGAAAGTAGGCTTGGTACAGGTGGGGATGCTGCGAACTGGGGAGGCAGAAAAAGCAGGTGACCAGCATCTGGCTCTGGCTCCCTGCCTGGAAGATTCTCATTGGAGTCACTTTCTTCCTTCTGGCAGAAAATTAAATTGACAAGAGGTCAGGAGGTGAAATTGACAGCCTTGTTCAGTTGGCAGGAAGTTGACAAGCTACAAAACCCTGCATTTTCCTTCTCCAGAAAGAATTTCTTACAGTCTTTTAGTTTTGGTGGGGAATATATATATATATATTTATATTTCTTATTCCAAATACTACTATTTTCTGAGGACAGAAATTAATTTTCTTGGTCAGATTTGGAATGAAGTCCTCAGGCTTCAGCACTGTTTCAGTGTCAGCCTGTAAAATATTTATCAGAGATGGAGGGGAAAACAGGAACTCAGGAAGGGATATAAATGCAGCTGAGTATTGCCTCATCCTCCCCCTCTTTGTGTGTGTATCCAAATAAACAGGAAATGGAGGAATTCTGGTCAAAAATGCACTTAAGCTACAGGTGTTCTACCAAGATTTTGGTAACAGTACGTTACATTTCAAAGGTACCACATAGTTCCTTCTGAATTCTGTTTGAGCTGCAGTCATGAACCATGCAGCGAGGTCTTGAAATCTTGCACTGCAGGTTTGTGACACTTTGTATCAAGAGTTCTGTGCTGTAATCCAAAATGAAGTGCTCTTAATCTTCTCCTATATCATCCATAATTATTTTAATTTTTTTTTATTTTTTCACAAAATGGGGTTAATAAAAGTTCAGGTTTTTTCTTGATTAATCATATACAAGAACACCCTGGAGAATAAGCATGACAGCCTATGAGCTTACACTCAAACAGAAACACTTTGAAATATTGCTGAAAAAAAGAGGAGCTGATATTGCCATGAAGCAGCAATAAATGAAGAAAACTAGCCTCACTCTGGAAGTCATAAAACATGTTCACTTCTTTCTACATTGGATAGGTCAGGAGAAAGTTGGAAATGAAGCTGTGTGCAATTGAATATTTCAAAATATTAGATACATATTGTCATTTTCCTCAATGTGTAAAGTTCTGGTTGGCAAAATATTTGACATTATTTCTCACATTCAGTGCTAGCATTTTGGTAGGTGCTGACTGAACTTTTTGAAACATTTCTCTACTGATACGTTGCAATGTGTATTACCCAGTTATTTAGTTCAGAAGAGTTACTGTAGGTGTGCATAATGGAAGTATGACAGGCTTTCTATGAAAATAAGCCAACAGCTGAAGTCCCCCTTCATAATCCATGTATATAGTCTTACAGAAATCAATTAAACTGAGATAATTTGCATCAGGTTAGGAAGTAGCACACTGAGATTGTATTTACTCACATTGCTTTATACATATATATAGAGAAAAGGAAAGACAGGGAGAAATTTTAAATTGCAAATTCTCTGAGACTTATTTGTAAGTATTCCCCTAATATTTTGTTTCTAATTAAAGAAAATTTCATGTCTTTAAATTCTTTATCTTCCCTGAATTTATTGCCATTGAGTTTAAGCATTGTCTTCGAGGATCAGTTACATCATCATACCAATTTAACCCTAAGTATCTATGAGCTCCTTAAGTATCTATGAGCTCCCAAAAATGAAGATGGACATCTTCACAGTCTAGATAGGAATGCAAATGAAGATGAGAACACTACAAGATCTATCAGCTTATGTCTACAATTACACATTGATCTGCTCTGTTTTCTGTACAAATGGAGTGCCTGACCTTTCTTGGATTTCAGATTGTTTTGTCACTGAAACAACTTCAGACCCACACTGAGGGGTGCTAGAGTAAATGTTCAAAACCATCCTTCCCTATTCCCTGAGAGTTCAAAGTAATTTCCTACTGTATCAGTCAGGACATAACTTTTCTAGGGCCTGAATTTCCAACTGTTCTCAGAGGGTTGTACCAGTATTCCCTTTTTAAGTCACTACATTCAAGGAAAAGCAGGAAAAGGACAATTCCTTGAAACTTAGAGAAAGGGAAATCACAAATACATGACTATGCTTACAAGCAGATGTATGTGAACAGTCAGGCAACAGAAAAAATATTCTCTTGCGTCATCAGATCAAAACCATGCTCTGTTTGCAGTACAAGGCTCTGATACAGAAAAAAGAAGAAAACTATATTTTCATTTATTTGTGGGTTGGACTACATGACCTTTAAAGGTCCCTTCCAACAAAAATGATTTTATGATTCTATGATTTATCTTTTGATTCTGTATCTGGCCTTCTTTTCCACTTTAGTAACTGTTCTAAAAAATGTAAAGATATTAACCTTGGATATCAGAATGCATTATCTTCCGTTTGATGACAAACTGTGAAGACAATCTCCAGTACCACATTTACACATGCAAGAGCAGCTTTTTATAACACTCATCTGCACAAACAGACTGCCTTGCCAGTTTCCCTTCTGAAACCACTCCAGACATAAAATCTGTCACCGTTGTGTGCTCCAGTATAACCAACATGACAAAGAATATTTAATCTAAACTAACCACTGGAATAGCCTTGACCTTAAACAAACAAACTGTGAAAAAGAACATTTACGTTTGGACTCATCCCAATGCCACTGGGCAGTTGTTCAGCTACATTTTTAATGAATGTTCTCTTATTCTGAATTTCTTTTGCATTTTTCCCTTGTAACACTTTAATCCAATGACATAAGGCCAGTGGTTGCTAATGTTGACTCTCCAAGAGCAAATAAAATAAAATAAAAAGGGCTGCTTCACACTTACAGCTTACATTATTTCATAGGAAAATCTTATGTTTGAATCCTGAAAAAAATCTTAGAAAATGCCTAGGGTTTTTTTTTTTTTTTTTTTTTAACATTTATATTTTGCAATTAAACTTAGGCTTCTGGCATTAAGTTCTAGTCTTTGATCCATGTTCCAAAATTACTTACTTTCCATGTTTACTGTCATGCTGAAGATTCCTGGGTAACCTGTCAAGGTCTCCTTAAGTTCAGTCATAATCAGCAGATAAGAAATGCCTGTGCCCCAAAAGTCTGCCAGCAGATTTTAGCCCTCCACTGGGAGGAAATTATACTTTCATCATTCAAAGAGAATGAGCTGTCTGGTTCTGATGGGCATTCCAGTTCCAGATATGAAGTCTGGTTCTGAACTTTCTACACACCCCTGATGTGATGGACACCCTCATTAAAAAGTTCTGTTAGTGCACTGAGCTATCACATGGCTGCCAAGAATCAACCTTTAAACAAGGGATCCAGGATGAATGTCTGTTTGAATTAGTATGAACACTTTTGCTTTCTTCATCGGAATGTCCTTGTTTCATTGCCTGGGACTGACACCAGCACATGTGCTGAAAAGGAAAGCAAATTTTTTCAAGTTTCTTCATTTCCTGATGCTTTCCAATTCACATGTATCACCTGAAAAAGAAAACCTCAAATAAACCGCCCAATGTCATCTTGGTCAAGTGTGCTAATGCCTTTCGTTTGAAAGTAATGCTTTCCATGCATTTCAAGCAGGTTGAATAGCCTGTTGTATCCTTTTTACCATCTGGACACTCTTCTCGGAACTCTGTTTCCTGATCAAGGGGGACATCAACAGGTTTTAAATACACACTTATATGCTGTTCTCAGGTATTTTCCAGCAGTGACTAACCATATATTGTCTCTTTAGGAGAAACTGCCATTCCTCTGCAAGTTGTTATGAGTTCTTCAATGAGAGACAGTAACAAACTATGCAAAGATGCCTAATTCATTGTAATATAAAGCAAGCTGTTTTGCCTACACCTTGATACTTGACATTTTTGTTAATAGGTGTTCCCAATTCTTGTGACAGTATGCAGATCTGCATGAGGAAAGATGAGGTGAGGATGACAACAAGAAGATAAATAATCATAAAACTTTTGAATTGAGCTATTAATCTGGTATGATTTGTGATGAATAAGAAAAATGTGCTTTGGGTACTGTCAATATTGTTCATGTGGGTTGGGACACAGATGTAAATCTAACACAGACTGGTTATTCTGGACCACTTAGAATCATAGAATCATAGAATGGTTTGGGTTGGAAGGGACCTTAAAGCTCATCTAGTTCCAACCCCGTTGCCATGGGCAGGGACCCCTTCCACTAGACCAGGTTGCTCACAGCCTCATCTCGCCGGGGCTTGCACACTTCCCAGGCGGGCGCATCCCCAGCTTCTCTGGGCAACCTGTTCCAGTGCTTCACCTGCCTCTCCATGAAGAACTTCTTCCTGATATCTAATCTTACCCTCCTTGCTTTCAATTTAAACTCATTACCCCTTGTCCTGTCACTACAGGCCGTTGTCAAAAGTCCTCTCCCAGTACCCTTGTAGGCCCCCTTCAGATACTGGAAAGCTGCAATGAGGTCTCCTCGGAGCCTCCTCTGCTCCAGGCTGAACAAGCCCAGTTCTCGCGGCCTTTCATCATAGGCGAGGTGCTCCAGCCCTCTGAGCATCTTCGTGGCCTCCTCTGGACTCACTCCAATGGGTCAATATCCGTCTGATGTTGAGGGCTCCACAGCTGGACGCAGCCCTCCAGGTGGGGTCTCACCAGAGCAGAGTACAGGGCCAGAATCCCCTCCCTCGACCTGCTGGCCACACTTCTCTGGATACAGCCCAGGATACGGTTGGCCTTCTGGGCTGCCAGCACACACTGCCGGCTCATGTTCAGCTTTTCGTCCACCAGTACCCCCAAGTCCTTCTCCTCAGGGCTGCACTTCCCTGGTCTATAGAAATGGCTCCAGGAGTTGGGGGGTGGAGGGGAGGGAAATCCGTCCTCTCTTCAGAGCATAAGGGACCTATCTGAAAACAGCTGACATAGTCTTGACAACAGCCTGGATCTCACTCAGTTAGAATAAGCATGCCAGTGAAAAGGCAGGGGTTACTGCAGCTGGAGGGGGAATCCAACAAGGAGGAATTAATTCTTCTGTGTTCTCTGTGTCCACTGCATGAGTATCTCACCAAGATATTCAGTGAGATCTCACTTTTAACCTTCCTTCCTTGTCAATAACTCTGACAGACAACATATATCTTTTGAGCAACTCCTTTGTCCTCAGTTTGTTGCCCACATCTGGTAGCAAGAGTGAGAAAATAAATTCTTTGAAAAACAGAAGGAAAGAACAATGTGGAGACCTAAAGCACCAATGACTCTGAAAGTACAGATTTTATTCACTTTTTTTTTTTTTTTTAAGATATTTTTGATTCTTTGCTGATTCTAAGAAGCTCTAATAAAGAGAAATAGGTGGGATGATTCTTCCCACCTAGATTCAAGTACTAATGACTCCTTCATGATCAGGAGCAAAGACGGAAGAAGGGAAGCATTTGTTTCACAAACACAGACCATTCCTTTCTTAACAAGGTGGTTGACAGAAAGGTTATAACCTGCTCCTCCATTACAGAGGGATGCTGAAGCATAGAGAGCAATTTATGTCTGTGCAATGATATTCATTCTTTTCTTAATGGGCACCTTGGTGTTTCTGATTTCAAAAGGGAGTTTTCCACAGCAGTAGAAAGGCTATTTTCCTGGGTTTATGATTCAGATCAAATTCCGTGCTTTATCACTTCAGTATACCTAAGACGAAATTATTCATAAATTTTAATTGCATTTTTATTGCAGAGTCTGTATGAGCACACAGTCTTTTTGCATGTGAAGACTCCTCAGGACAAAATTTCTTGGTTGTGAACTCCAGAATATATTTGATATATGTATATTTATGTGTGGCTCTAAATACATAGTTATGTTTATTCACACAGACATAGGCACAGTGTTTGTGGAACTAAGTTTCTGTATGCATGTAAATATATGAAAAGGTAGGCTTGACTTTGGTTAAATGAGCCATGTAACTGTGCTGGGTTCAGCCA
>NW_010256066.1:0-11826 GCF_000690775.1 Eurypyga helias
CTTCATCCCTCAGCCTGTATTGATAGTAGGGTTTGCCCTGGATTTCTCAGCCCTCACAATAGATAACAACCAGCTTTCAGCATGGAAATTCATTGTCTAACTTTAAGCTTTATATAATCTTTTAAATTTATTTTAGCAGTCCTTTTTTCACTAAATAAAATGAAACAGTGAAACAGCTTCCTAGTGGGAATTTTTTTGCTGTTGTAGGATGTCCCAGATGATGCCAGTAACAGTTTGTATATTTGGTATTGTGTGTGCGATAGGAAGTACTGTAACAAGCTCTACTGCAGGAACTACTGTAACTGAACAAAAATTAAATACAAGTTTAAAACTGAAAAAACCCATCAGACAACAAGAACTCCAAATATATGTTTTTGTCTTGTTAGATTATCTCTGTTAGTTGTTAGTGGAAGGAATGGGTCCAGTGCCAAAACAAACTGGTTAAGTGCCTCATCTACCATAAATGACTAAGTGACAACAAGAGTCATCCTTTGAGGTTCATCTCTTCTATAGTCTGTAGAGTTAGCCTGGATAAATGCTATGAAAACAAATATTTCTTACATTCTGTGGTAGGAGAAACTTTCATCGCAAATGTTCATCCTAACATTTTGAAACTGATCATAAATTAATCACAAAATACCTATAATCCTGAATACCCCCACTCTCAGCAGAAAAAAACACCCTAACAACTAACACTGTCATTCAGTGTAGTTCCTGAAATCTGCACCTGACTTCTAAAGGCAGGAGCCTCCAAAAACTAATACAGTTGATGCATGGCTTTGTTTAGGGAAATGGAACTCCTTCCCTGCATTGTCACAAATGACACGTCAAAACTGCGTGTTGGTGCTCTATGAGTCACTGTCACGGTGTGTGGAAGGGCAAGGTGGAGGGGACACCTCCAGTGCTGCTAATTCATATGCTTGCACCTATGAATTCACCTCATTAAGGACAGTGAATGCATAGGACTTTTTACATTAAAAACTGAGGCTGGCACAGCAGCTACTTAACATCTTCTAAACATTTGTAAAGCATTTAAAATTACCAAGGCACACAAATTATTGAAGCTGGCAAATGCATGACTGCATTTCACACCGGTTTTCAATTTGCTTAGCACATGCAATGCCCCCTCCCTGTTTTCCACTTCCCTCCTCCCCCCCAAATAAAAGCTGTAATCTCAACACTTTCTTTCCCCTTTCTACAAACTCAGTGACTTTCTGAATTGTATGGGAACACAACAAGTGAAGCTAATTAGGAAAACTGCCTCTTGGCAAGGCAAGCCTCCACTAGTGCATCTGCAAGAGCCACTGTCAGTGCGGCAGTAGCTCCCTGCTCCTAAGACATTTGGAAGCAGTCCCCCACTAAGACGTTATGCGTATCTCCTTCCTCCCCCATCCATACTGTACAGAGATTTTGAATATGTGTTCTATCTTTCATCTCCTTGTTTCTTGCTTTCCCTGCTCTGCCAGACTTTAAAGCTAAAGACAGAGATAAAAGCCTAGAAGGAATCTAATGTTACCAGGAAACACAAACTTGCACTGAAGAATTGTAAGAACCATGATAACGGGCTCTCTTTAGCTACAAGGAAAAGATGTCAAGAAGACATCAATAATCTTTGATAATTCAATAATTTTTAAATTATTGGCAGAGAGAAATTTGTCCTTAACATAGCTACAGCTGCCACTGGTATAGAGGTAAAATGGGAGTAAAACAGAAGTAAATTATGACAGCCCTTTACAATTTCAGCTGCTGATAAGAATTATGCTGTTGTAAAAAAAAAGATGCTTACAAATAAAAAGATTAAAACAAAAAAACACCACACCAGGAAGCCTAACTATAATCTGAAAGAAACCTTATGTAGGCAGCAGCTAAACACTTTGTATCCATAAGCTGTTAGGTTTGTCAAAAGAACTCCTCTATGCTCTTCCAGAAGAGCTCCTCTATGTCTTTCCAGCCGGGCTGGGAGCAGATCTTTCCAAAGCCAGGTTGAAATGTAATCAAGAAATACTCATCATGTTCACTGCTTACATTCCCCACTTCTCCATTAATTAAATCAGCTGTGAAGACAGGAAAAAATTTGGAACCCAGATTTGAAGTCAGAAGGCATAATGCTCTTCTGAGCAATTCAGCATCTAAGTTCTCTTTACTTTATATACGACATTGACACTTGCCTGAAAGCAATTATAAAAAAAAAAAATCTAGCCTGAATTACTCATGACTTACCTTGAAATCACAAGTAGCCTCCCAGCCTGTATGACCCAATAATATATTGCTCGAATATATAAATTGCAAATTGTTCATCTAAAATACTTTCTAATACTATCCTTAATGACTTGGCCTTATATTATCACTTCGTGCTGCTGAACACAGGGAGGATAATTTGCTGTTGACATAGTTATGTTTTCTTTCGCTTCCAAAAGGAGCCAACACCGACTCCGACTCCCATCATGGCCCCATGCAGGGAACACAAGACTCTGTTGTATGTAGTTATAAATAAATCTCAGAAAATACACAAATTTCTATTTCAGGAGATTACTGAAGTATTTACAAAAGCCAAAGAACTTGATTAGGTTTCTTATCAAACTGCTGATAAACAACAAAGTTTCCATCCAAAATGTTAATCTGAAACAAAAAAATCTTTAAAATACAAACAAAATTGTTCTCAATGCATTTCTTCTGACTTTGCCACCTTATATACACAGATACAAAGAAGAAAAACACTATTGATTGTGAAATAACTTTCTGAAAGGCCATTGCAGTCATATTAGTCATTTTTTATCTCCTATAGTTTTGAATCATTAAATTATACTGCAACTGAGCAAGATTTGCTGACAGTCGTTAATGAAAAAGGCAAATGTCACCTGAATTTCAGTCTTAACTTCCATCTTTGTTATTTATGCACCACCAGGGACAAAATCCCATTCCAGTGATCCTCGTCTCATCCTAGGGCCAAAATACCTCCACATCCGCTAAAGGTCTCTCTGCTGTTGAGGAAGTAGAAAGTGTTCAGCAACTCCTTGAGACAACAGCAACATCAAACACCTTGAACTAGGCCTCACCTGAGGAGTACTTGGCAGTAGCATGTGTTAAGAGCATATCTCTTTAAAAAGTGTAAACTAACAAGAGTAGGAAATTCCTTACATTACAAATTTGCCAGAACATGAGAAGGTCTAGAGAAGCTAGCTATACTCAAATGACATCTGCGGTCACCAGAGGTGCTAAGTAAATTATTAATAATTTTTGATGGGGATCATCTAATAAGATTTTTTAAAAATCTTTAGAGTTTTTAAGAGAATATTTTGTAAAATGCACTTTTCTTAAAAAAAAAAAAAAAATCTATTTTTGCCTGGGTTGTGCCAGAATCTAACTAACTAAAACATAATAAATTATAGAAACCCATAAAAAACCAGTTTGATCTGCTGATGGGTCTAACTTTTTGACAATGCAAATGGAAGTTTTCCGTTTGTCGTTGAATAATATAATACTGTATTTTGAGCTAAGGAATCAACTTTGTGAGGGAGCTTTACATTTGTGGGCTTATATCTGATATTTCAATTTTATTTTTCGACCTCTATGCTCCACAAGTATCCAGCATACCACAGTATCCCATAAGAAGAAACGCTGCAACTCCACTTACATAAAAAAAGGTTAAATGTGTCTGATTGACTTTCATGTTCCAAGACACAAGGACTACTTAAAGAACGACAGCAACATCTTAGGTTTAGAAGATAGGTTTAATATGAAAATGGTGGCTTTGGCAATATAAGATGTCATGCACAGTTTTGAACTTCAAAGCAGAACAGGAAACCAAATGAACAAAAAATAAACTGGCTACAGAAAATTATGCTGAATATTATCCTAACTTTGAAACCAAGTGACAAAACAGTAACACTTCTGTTCTTTAAGTTGAAAAGATAAAAATATAAAGACCATTACGCTGCTTCTGAAGGTTTTTTAGACAGCAATGTAGTTGGAAACAATTTTCTACATTCTGGACTAAAAACCTGCCAAACAGCATTTGGGGTTTTTTTTTAAACATCTCCCAGTTTTAAGACTCCATTTTACTGTTCATGGAAAATTTCCCAGTGGTCTGAGAAATTTTCAATACATTTTCTTTCATTTTTAAATGTGAAGGGCATACATCAACAATGAAGGAATATTTAATCAACTCTGGGCTGCCCCACTGGTGGCTTCTTGGGGGCTGGCTGGTATTTCTATGCAGTCAGCCCAAAGGAACTTTAAATGGCTGACTTTCCTCTCGTTCCTACCCCTCTAGCTCAAGGAAGAAGAGCCTGTATTCAGAAAGCTACCACTCATTGCTTGTGGCAACAGGACATGAACTTAGATAAACAGTCAGCTGACGATTTAAAAAAAAAAAAAAATCTGTAGAACTTGTCTCTTGTTTGTCAGTTTCATGTCATAGTATAGTGAATTTCCTTGGCATATGGCCCAAACTCTAGCCTGGATAGTCCTGCTGAGCACTTAAAGTTTTCAAAGAAAGACTGTGGGATTTATCATTCTTCTTATACAAAAAGCTTAAAATCATAGTCCATTGCATGTGGAGCATAGTTGTTAATTCTGGCTCAGGTGGGTATGACAACTGTGGATGTGTTTCTACCAGTGAAATAAAGTTTTCTAGAGAGGTGAAGGTGTGTTTGTAACTGTATGATACACTTCTTAAGGCCCTTACTTTATCTTTAAACTCAACAGTTGGAAGTTTCCTTGCTACAATTAATCTCCATAAAGGCATTCATAACTTCTTAAGAATAGTACATTGTGATAAAGTCATTTACTCAGCACTGCTATGTTACTTTTCACAAGTATGTTTGCACTGGTGACTGAAAGAAAGGGTAGAACTTCAAAAAAAGGGAAAAGTGTCCCCATATTATTACATTCACAAGCACTGAATAGGATGGCACAGAACTTCCTGTCTGTTGAGGTTTACCTGAAATAAGCTCTGTCTGCTAAACATGACTAACTCGTAACTTTGAGACACCGACAGTTTGTTAGGCAGCGGAAAACCTGATGCACTAGATGGCTGTGTTGCTATTCAGAGGTGCTTCAACAGGCTAGAGAATCAGGGCAATTCCAAAGCGAAATGCCAAGTTCTGCACTTGGGAAGAAACAACCCCAGACGTGTACATGCTGGGGGCTGACCATCTGGAAAGTAGCATGAGAGAAAGGACCCTGGGGTCCTGGCAGACACTGCGTTGAACATGAGCCAACAGCCTGCTGAGCTGCATAAGGAAAGCAGTCGGCAGGTTGAGGGGGTCATTTTTCTGCTCCAATCAGCACTGGTGAGACACACGTGGAGCGCATGGTGCAGGTCTGGGCTCCCTGTTATGACAGAGTTATAGCTATACTGGAGTGAGTCCCGTGCAGGACCCCTAAAATGAAGCATCTCTCATATGAGGAGAGGCTGAGAGAGCTGGGATTGTTTCCCATAGGAAGTAGTCATCTCAGGGTGGGTCTTATCAGTGTGCATAAGTATCTGATGGTGAGAGTAAAGAAGGTGGAGCTAGACTTTTCTAGTGGTGCCCAATGGCAGGAGGAAATGAAGACAGACTGGCATATAAGAAATTCTGTTTAAACACAAGAAATTTTCTTTATTTTTAATGTGAAGGTGGCTGAACTTGCAGTCAATCTGTCCAGGGAGGTTGTCTCTACCTTTGGAGGATATTCAAAACCTAACTGGACACAGCCCTGAGTTGTCTGCTCTAAGAAACCCTGCTTTGAGCAGGGGCATGGGCACTACAAGTCCAGAGGTCCCTTCCAACGTTGATGACTCTGTGATTCTGTCACTGGGTGGATAAAAACACAGTCCAAAATAACGTAGTAGCATGGTAGGGAGAATCTGGAAGTTGAAGGAAACCCTATGCCCAGAGGCAGGGTCACCTCACATAAACCTTCCACTGAGCTAAAATAATACTGGGCTATTTGGGGCACAAGAGTTGCCAAAGAATTCAGAAAGAACTCTTAACTCTTTAACACCAGTGTGGTTTTAAAGAGCAGGCTTTCTTTATTACAGCGCCGGATTCATCGGAGATGGTTCCACCTATCATGCGTACTGTATGTTGCATCAGTCCGAGCTTATTTCCCCCTGTTACACACCTGTGCATTAATTATACATATTCATTTAGTCAGTACCATGCAGCCTGAGTCTCAGGGGAGGCTTCCATGGGGTTCCCTGGTGATTCCTAGTGGTTGTTGAAGAGGTGTCTCTTAGAGACCTTTCCAAGAACTTTAGGTCTTTCATATGATCTTGTCTTGGCCCATTGTTCGGTTTGTAGAATTCCTCAAATTCCTGGTGTCGGCTGGTTTATCTGCATTTCTTCAGGGTGTAACAGTCACAGTGGAGAAAGCTATCCTTGAAGTCATCTCCCAGGATGTATGGCTTTACATAACCCTCCTGTGCATCATGTTTTTCTTTTGTAACCCAAGAAGAACAAGAGAAGGACTTGAATGTCACCACTCCTGCACAGCTCTAGGAGATGGATAGAATAGGATGTTACTTAGAGAAGGAGTGGTGACTAAATGGAAACAGTCTCCTAAGAGGCTGAGTGGGATGAAAGCACAGCTGCTGTGCATCCAGTTCTACATACCACCCAAATTCAGTGTAGATTTTTGACTACAGATTGCAGAATTTTCTATTATTCTCCTACAAAATTTTTTGATTAGCAGTATTATTTAGTTGCTGCTGGTCAAAGAAGTCTAAAGGTACTGACTTTATATCAGAAAAGATAGCAGGTAGGTATTTTGGAGTCTGCCAGTAAGATTATGGATTGCCAGAAACAAACTTTGTTCCTAGTCAAACAAACAAACAACACCAAATCTTAACTGCCAATTATAAAGACTGTCTTCATCCTCTACTTCCTTTTTTTTCTCTCCTTGAATCAGCAGCTTTCTTTTCTAAATACTTCTGAGACAGAGGAATTGAATGAGGATAAATCCATACTCACAACACATTAATATAGGTCTAAGCAAGCTCTGAAGGTTACCTTACATAGCTTCAAACTTTAACATCACAGGATGACAGCCATTATTTACAACTGCAAGTTTTGTACACTATGACGATCTTCCACTGAGAGAACAAGCTGATAACCATGATCTGCACTGTTATAGAAAGTGTTAGAAACCAAAAAATCCTAGCAAAATCTGCTTTCAAAATGAGTATTTTTCCTGATTTTTAACAAACAGCAATGAATGTTTCTAGTTTTTTTATTTTCTCATCAGGAGTTTTTTCTTTCTTCACAAGGGTGAAGAAATATAGGGCAATTATTCCCAAGTTATTTTTAAATAGCCAAGAAAACTAGATTATACTATTCTTGCTGTTTCATCAGTAGCAGCCCCGTAATCTATCCATGGGTGCTTCAATGAACCCCATCTCTTCAGTTTGCAAGTTGTTGCTGCTGCAGGTAAAATTGCACCTGGTGAGAACACACTGAGGTAGCAGAGACTCCCATCCAGCAAGTGCACATGCTGGAACAGTTTTTACTTAGTACCCTGTATTCAGAAGTAACAGAATAATTTTTGAATGCCACCATGCCTCAACTAATAACTTGCCATTCAGATGCTACACAGGCGTGACTTGCAGAGCTGAGGCTGCTCTCACACAAGAACCCTAGTCATCTCCTTACTGCTGTTCAAGCTTTGGTGTCAGAACACAGAAAAGCCGCCCATGCCTGTTCGCAGTTTCAACGTGACAACTTACTTGCTGTACACAACCAAGCTCTCCAACCAATTCTTGAAAGTGTAGGAGGTTGTTGAAGTTAATCACTTTGCATTTAAATATACAGCTTTAAAGGGAGAAGCACCCAAGGCCCAGCACCCATTGGTTGAGAGGGGTCTGTATGCACGTATGTGTATGCACATACACAATACATGTAACTGTACATATGCAGGTACCTTTTTTCTCATGCCTTCATTTCTGTGAGGTTATCGAGGAAAGTTGTGTGAATTGGACCTTACTAAAATTCTATAACATAGGAAGGGAAAGAAAAGGTGAATAATTTAGGCTGGTGAGAATCCTATCTTTCCTAGTTTTCTTGTTTTCAGTGCTGTTAAAAAAAAAAAAAAGGGGAAAAAAAATACCCTAAGGAACATGATTCTCCAAACTCCTGTCTCTACTTCCAAAATCTCTGATTTGAGACCAAAATATTTTCCCAGCCCCAGAGAACCCCATCACTGCACCTAAGGAACCAGGTCCCAACAGTCCCAGTACTGCAGCAGATCAGATCCAGAATGGTATCATTTAGTAGATGCAATCAGTTTCCAGCTAGTCTTCACTGAATAATGCCACTCAGTCCTTTGGTGAGACACAGTGGACATGCGGGAATCAAAGCCAGCGCTTTTGCAGTGAATCTGACGTTAGACACAGTCACTTGATATTACAGTTCCTTGGCAGTGACTCTGGCTCCTCTAAGGACCACATGCTGGTGCATGCCCATCCATCCATCTGCAACCACTTCTGACCATAACAGCCATCAACACTTCATAGGCCATTTTAGACTTCCATCCCAACAGGTACTGCCACAGCGACAAGTTTGATCACAAAGTGTCAAATTATGTAACACTTGGGCCTATTTAGTTAACACTCACCATCCTTCGGGCTTTAAGTGTCCCTTACACTTAACGCCACCCTCCACAGCTGCTAGCACCAAACATGTAGCTGTCCAATGTGGTTTAGGTTCAAACTCTTAAGTTCATACTCAGGCTTGAAACCTACAACCATTGCCAAACCTCAAATAAATCAGGATCTTGTAGAGCATAACTAAGAAATAGGATACGAGTTTAATGTTAAGAACTGAAGCAGGAGCCAAAAAACAGTACTAGTACTGAACTTTTCTTACAGTTAATTTTAACAGCTGAAAGTCCTCATAGAACACATATTTATTACGTGAATACTAAGATTAATACTGAGATAGGTGTTGATGTGCAAACTTACACCTTAGCTAAGAAATACAGGTATATTATGAAAGGCAACCATTATTCAGGGGCACTTGGGAGGCTGAAGAACTTCTCAAAAGATTTAAAGTATAAGAAGAAACTACTAAAAATTTCTTACAGGACGTTAAAAGGTGACTGTATCCAGTAACATGCAAACACAATAATATAAATCTATTTGAAATATAATAATAGACATTCATGTAAACTGGCAAAAAACTAAACAAGATCTGGGGCAATGATCTTAATCAAAACCACTGTAACCTGGAAAAAAACCAGTTGTAGTTAACATTTTAACTCAAAAGACACAAAGAAATAGATTCCTCCAACTCCTCCCCCATCAAAAAAGAGTAAAAGAACTTACATTAAGAACTGGCTTTCATACCCTAGCCCCCCGAGAATATAAACATATGTCAGCCTGTTAATATTTGCTTTCCTGTGGCTGTCGTGTTAAACTGAGCACAGCTGGATGGATCTTATCAAAGAGACAAAGAGAAGAATTAATCAAGTGTTCCTGAAATGCAGTTTCAGTCCCTCTAAGGAAATTACTGTAACTCAGATCTAGAGGTTATGGTTTGCAGTGAGGAAAAATGTAGCTTCCAGACCCACACAGACCCTTATGGTTACATATAACGAGTCTATAGCTAACCTTTTAAATATACATCATGTATAGCAGTTAAGAAACAACTACAAAACCTTGCTCCAGAGCCAGAAGTAACAGATAAATAGCCAAACAACAATTTAAGAGACAAGATAAATCTGGTAAAGATTACTTCTTCAGTTATTTTCCACGGTCGTAGAAATAGTTTAATGGGTGGCCCAACAAAAAAGAGCAGTGATAAAGGAGCAGACAGTTCAAATAGGTAGTCAAGCAAAAGTGTTCTGAAGGAAAATCATACTAATACTGAAGTCTACAGCCAGGTTTTTCTGCAGCTTCCAAGTAACCTGAGTTACAATTACTTCATTTAATGAAAGCAGCCTTCATAGGAGTTTTTGAGAATATTTCTAACAAAGGTCTTTTTGATACTTCAGAACAATTATTGAGCAAAGTATTTATTAGAATCACAGAATCATGGAATGGTTTAGGCTGGAAGGGACCTTGAAGATAATCTAGTTCCAATCCCCCTGCCATGGGCAGGGACACCTTCCACTAGACCAGGTTGCTCAAAGCCTCATCCAGCCTGGCCTTGAACACTTCCAGGGATGGGGCATCCACAGCTTCTCTGGGCAACCTGTCCCAGTGCCTCACCACCCTCTCTGTGAAGAATTTCTTCCTGATATCTAATCTAAACCTCCCCACTTTCAATTTAAACCCATTACCCCTTGTCCTGTCACTACAGGCCCTTGTAAAAAGTCCCCCACAGCTTCCTTGTAGCCCCTTCAGGTACTGGAAGGCTGCAATAAGGTCTCCCCGGAGCCTTCTCTTCTCCAGGCTAAACAAGCCCAACTCTCTCAGCCTGTCCCCATAGCAGAGGTGCTCCAGCCCTCTGAGCATCTTCGTGGCCTCCTCTGGACTCGCTCCAACTGGTCAATATCCTTCTGATGTTGAGGGCTCCACAGCTCGATGCAATAGTCCAGGTGGGGTCTCACGAGAGCAGAGTACAGGGGGAGAATCACCTCCCTTGCCCTGCTGGTCAGGCTTCTTTTGATTACAGACCAAGATCTTTGTAATACATGAACATGAAAAAAGTATCTCCACCTATCTCCCTGAACTCAGGGAACAAAGACAACTCTGAGACAGATGAGTTTTACTTAGTAAAAAGTGATAAAACATGTACTTTATTCCAGCATATAGCCACACAATTACTCCTAGCAGTGGTAAATTACTAGGTAAAACAGATGCTAGTTAGGGATTGCACTCTAAGTCTAAAGCACACGCAGCACAGTGGAAAAAATTCAGCTGATTTAATAGACACTAGATACATACTTAGACAAATCACGCAGTTAGGATAAAATTTACTTACTAATCTCCTTGAGACTGGCCCTAATAAAAACTGTCAAATGATCAAACCCAAGAAATTCTTCTTTGTATTCAATGTGTGTATCTCTAACTCAGATACAAACTCAGAAATGTGAAACACTTCGTATATATGATTTGCAATAAAAAGACTGCAAGTACTAATCAGGTACATCTGTTTAGTCTGCATTTCGCAGAGCACCAACTGCTTCTTCACGTAGCCAAATAAAAAACTGAGAGTATGCAATCCCAAAAAGATCCCTAGTTTATGATTTCCAGCACTTAAATTGGGATTTTCAAATTAGAGGTGATTGGTGACAGCCAACATGGCTTCACCAAGGGCAGATTGTGCCTGACGAACATGGTGGCCTTCTACGATGGGGTCACGACCCTGGTGGATAGAGGACGGGCAACTGATGTCATCTACCTGGGCTTGTGCAAAGCCTTCGACACTGTCCCACATGACATCCTTGTCTCGAAACTGGAGAGACATGGATTTGACAGACGGACCGCTCGGTGGATAAAGAACTGGCTGGATGGCCGCACTCAGAGAGTGGTGGTCAACGGCTCGATGTCCGAGTGGAGATCGGTGACGAGTGGCGTTCCTCGGGGGTTGGTACTTGGGACTGGTACTGTTTAACATCTTCATCAGTGACAATGAGTGCACCCTCAGCAAGTTTGCCAATGACACCAAGCTGTGTGGCGCGGTCAACACGCTGGAGGGAAGGGATGCCATCCAGAGGGACCTGGACAGGCTGGAGAGGTGGGCCAATGCCAACCTCATGGAGTTTAACAAGGTCAAGTGGGTCGGGGTGACCCCAATCACAAATACATGCTTGTCGGAGAATGGATGGAGAGCAGCCCTGAGGAGAAGGACTTGGGGGTACTGGTGGGTGAAAAGCTGGACATGAGCCAGCAGTGTGCACTGG
>NW_010256066.1:12220-22081 GCF_000690775.1 Eurypyga helias
GAAGAAGGTGTTACTACCTGTGGCAGGGGGATTGGAACTACATGATCTTTAAGGTTCCTTCAAACCCAAACCATTCCATCATTCTGTGAAACATCTAGGTAGTAAAATCAATCAGCGGATGATAACTGCAGGGTTTAAAGTGTGAGGGATTACCAAATTAAACATTGTTGAAGAGTACATTGATAAAAATCAAGAATAAACTCAAGATACAATAGTGCAAAATAAAACAACTTCAAATTTAAAACTATTTTTTTCTTTGACAGAGGTAAGTGTATCTCACTAAAGGAATTTCTGCTGCATTAAGTTTAAAAGTACTTAACAGCATACTTTGCACTAAGTACAACAGCAGACTCTTTTATGTTAAAATGGAAAACGATTTTGTAAGACACTGTTGCCCTTTAAAAACATACCCATTTAATGATTAATTTTATTTTTCAAAAAGCATAGTGAGGTAAAAAAGGCTCTCACATCACCTTAACATCTACATTCCCCTGGTTTTCTCTTGGCCTACAGGCATTATATAGAAGACATATCCCTAAATCTGTTAGAACTGGCTTTAACTCACTTATCTGGAGTTTCAGCGTGCAAACAATTTCAAAACAAGAACAGAGGTTTGAAATCTGTCTCATGTGGTAACAGGATGGTAGGCAGCTCTAACCTAAATTAGCTGCCATCCTGAGATTTTATAGGGCCTCAGCTCTTTTGCAGGGGAAATTATGACCAATTTAATCACAGGGAGAGATTGCCGGACCTCAGGTCAGCTCGTAATTCTAAGCAACATATTTGCTCCTTTTTCCTCTTGGCAGTAAGAGCTGAACATTTCAGGAGTCATTTTACAACAACCTGTGGATACAGCTGTGCTGGGAGGTGACTGTACACACAGATGGCAAGATCTCACAGGTAAAGCAGTAGGAAATAATTTTAAAGGTTTGACACTGCAAAAGTTACAAAGGAAAAAACTTTACTTTCACTACTCAGTTCTCACACTGCTCAGTTCTCACACTGCTCTACGACTGGAGGGTAAAAAAAAAAAGGGGAAAACATGTAGTACACTAATACACATGCAGAGTAAAGGCCCGGCAACTCTGCGCTATGGGACTGGCAGGAATTCCTCCCAAATGTAGGTTTGCAAACTCCTTGTCTTGACACACATTATGCTAACATTTAAGAATTTCAGCTGGGGCTTAGTCCCCTGATGTGTCTGTCAAGTAAGAGATACCAGCTCCCACGTGGAGGTTACGTAGCACAGTGTCACAGAAGGCGCTGCCTCAGGGGAAACACAGGCTGACATGTGGCTTTCAGATTGTGAAGTAACAGTAAAACAAAGTTAAGCATAAAAGCTTCCTCCTTGGGTAATGAATGCCACATTTTTATACAAAACACATTTTCATTTCAAATGTAAAGCTAGGAATAGTGAAATGGATATTTCCTATGTGCTAAAATTAATTGTTTGATCTTTCCTACCAAAGAAAATATATCAGGTCGGGAATTTACTTGCTTTTTAAAAAATATATTATGAATATGGGTAAGCATTTGGCACAACTACCTTGGAAATATTTAGGTACAAAAAGTCTTTTTTTTAAAAAAAGGCTTATTTTGTGACACATATTTGTATTTATTTAAAGTGTTTTGCTTTTCAGTTAGTGTTCCATGCAATTCCCAATAGGTGGCTAACTATAGATACTTTAAAGATACTCTGCATAAAGCTCTAATGGTTTTTCAGCAAAAGATGGGCCCCACTACAAGCAGTAGGATAAGTAATCACAATTAAAAGGAATTAACTACAGGAGATTCGGCCTAGCAGTGGAACCACAAAACATTACAAGTATGCGACACATTTAGAAACCCATTCCTCCTTTTTATTTAAATGTTATTTTCTAAGAGTTTTTTCTTCCATGGAATACCTTGCATTTGAAGATAGCAAATGATGGTATCTCCAGTGAACTACTTCAGCTCTAGCTCAACACTGAGAGAGAAAAAGGGGTCATCATTAAGCTAGTACTTTCATCGTAGAAATGGTAATTTCGGTACAGAGGAGCATCACTACTGAGGAACCCAACAGAACTTCAATCATGAAATACCTCAATGTATTCCTGAATTTTAATGAAGTTTTAACTAATATTTAGCATTCATTAAAAGCATGCTCAATTTTCACTTAGAAAGTTAGAATACTGTTTTGAAAACTAATTCTCCAAGGATTTATCCAACTTCCTAATATAACAACATCGAAATGCCATATTGATGAGAGATGATAATCATCAAGAACAGCAGTGTCACTGTGCACAACGGTTTTAGTGAAGACCTGTTTACCCATGGTACTGTTGTAGAAAACATCCTATAACCCTGATTGTATGGAAAGGATAGTTTTCAAGAGACAATCCCACATTACATGCTGGGAGCTCTGCCTGTAGAATGAGCATCAGTGCTTGAAAGTCGGGAAATAAGTGAATATTCAATATTCACAAGTTGGGCTTGTTCAGCCTGGAGAAGAGAAGGCTCCAGGGAGAACTTATAGCAGCCTTCCAGTACCTGAAGGGGCTACAAGGAAGCTGGGGGGGGACTTTTTACAAGGGCCTGTAGGGACAGGACAAGGGGTAACGGGTTTAAATTGAAAGTGGGGACGTTTAGATTGGATATCAGGAAGAAGTTCTTCATGGAGAGGGGAGTGAAGCACTGGAACAGGTTGCCCAGAGAAGCTGTGGATGCCCCATCCCTGGAATTGTTCAAGGCCAGGCTGGATGAGGCTTTGAGCAACCTGGTCTAGTGGAAGGTGTCCCTGCCCATGGCAGGGGGGTTGGAACTGGATGGTCTTTAAGGTCCCTTCCAACCCAAACCACTCTGTGATTCTCTGGTTCTGTGTTTTGAGTAAGCTTTCCTCAGTGCTTAGTTTTATATATAACTAAGCTAACAAGAGTCTTCAGGACACATCAGGAAGTTGATTGCTGTCTCCAAAACAAGCCTAAAAGTAATTGTTAATACTGCTGAGGTGGAAAATATTTACATACATTTATAAAGTACTGTAATTAGAAATATTTGGTTCCTGATCCAAAACAGTTTAAAAAACTTTTCCAGAATTTTCTCCTTCAATTACATTGACCCAAAAGCTTACTTTGCAAAGACAGCTACATGCAATAGTTTTTAAATGAAGAAAGAGAAAAAAAAGCACAATATCTAAATGCATTAAACCAAACTGAAGCCAGAGAATAATAACAGAGTCAAGGTAAACTTCCAACCTGCTGGATAATACAACATACATTCTGCTTGCAAAAAATGCGTATCTACATCTTTTGGACAACAGATTTCAAATGAGCTCTGATCTCTTTTTGATGTTTGTGAAGGAATCTACATGCTTAGATGACTATTCAAATTAAAGAGATTAAAGTCAATACATGTACAACGTTAGGAAGCACAAAGAAAATAATCTGAAGGGCTTTGAAGGTACATTTTAAATAAACAGTTCTTGAGGTAACAATTTGTATACTACTATTTGCAAAAAATTATCTAACTTACTTTCCTCAGTGGAGGAAATTATTAGCACTGGAACTGATTTAGAGAAATTAAAAAGGAAAAAGAAAAACATAATAAATGAAGTTTGTGTTTAATATCTCACTGCATAACCTAGAGCTAAACTATTTCCCAGGACATTATTTTACATCATTTTACTCGTATTTTACTTTTTCCAACAGACCCACTCTTTCAGAAGCATTTTTTTTGTTCAAATTGACCCTCTGCCCTTACAAATCAAAAAGCAACAAAAATAATAGTGGCTTTATATGACTCTCTCACTCAAGTAGAATGTAAGCACTGATCTGTCATGTATCAGCACTTGCCAGACATAAAATCAACATCTATTCGTTGGACAGGTTTCCTGTTTTGGAGTAGGAAAAAAAGACAACTTGGTGACACACAACAGACTTTGCTAAATATTTTTTGACAAAAAAAAAAAAAGTGTATTTAATACTAGCTATGATTCAACCAATAAAGATGTGGTACAGCCACCCTTAAACCATGAAAAGAAGGTAAAGCAATAGCATAAAGATGTCCTTGCCTTCTTTGGGTGCTTTCTTTCATACTAAATTATTCTGTAGGCAAAAGGGAAGCTAGCCAGCTACATATATTTATGAATTTTATGAATCATTAAAAAACAGTAGGTCTTCATTTTATCAGATCTCTTTAAACTATATGAGCAAAAGGTGACTGTGATATTACAGAGCAATTTATTAATATATTTCAACAGCCAAATGGGTCATTCACTTGGAAAGGGTTTGTATTGAAGCCATAACGAAGACTGTATGAATCACAGCAAACCAGATTAAATGAACGCATGTGCTATTGGGTTTGCTTTGAGCAAACAAAAGAATTTATTGCTTAGTTCAGTGCTGCTCAGAGAGAAATTCAACCAAGGGTCAGGCTTTGGTTCTAAGTTGGCGCTCCTCAGTACTTCAAAGTTTGCAATGTATAAGCTCCCACTTTCATTTACATTAGCTCAGTGTCCAATACTTCATACACGGTGTCCCTGCATAACAGGGGAGCTGTGGAATCCTGAGCGCTAATTTAAAGCTAGTCCCTGTATTTCAGTTTCAAAGCAGAAAGATACTACTCAATTTACTTCTTTCCACTAATATTAGACTAACTTACACAAAGAACAACAAGCAAATACAGTAAAAGAAAGTAATTTGAAAGTAATCCTAACAACAATCACCTAATGGTTAACAGAAGATTTAATAGCATTATGCTAAAAATATAACTGTTAATTTCTTCATTATTTCTCCTTCAGAAGCGTAAAGATGATTACATTATACCATTCACTAGCCTCTCTTTTAAGTAAAGCAATCATTTCAGAAAATACTCATTTTGCCTTGCCTATTGTGTTATTATTCCCTTTGGAAACAAGGCCACATGGGATGAAATGAAAAAAAAAAAATTCAAATATCTTCCTTTATCATAGCACTCACAACGACAACAATTGCATTTTCTCCCTTATTCTGTTCTGTTGGTTCCTTCAAGGAACATGAGGAAGGAACATTAGCTGTATCAGAAAGTGACAGTGCACCAAAAAGCCAAACTGGTCACCAGTAAGATGTCACTTTATAGAAGAAATGCAGGGACGCCACTTCATTCCTTTCAGTGAATTACCTTTTTGGGGACCTTACAGGTAGAAAGCATTCTCAACAGTTTGTGTCCTCATCTCTTCATTACTAATCTCTCCCCTCCCAAAATAATGCTTCATGGGGTCTGCCTACCAGGTAATAAAAAAACAAAGTCAACAAAGCTGTGTGATCCTTTTCATCCCCAAAATATTGTGCTTGTTTTATCTTACAACATTGCTATTCGTTGTCCAGCAACTGCTATCCCTTTGAACATTAATTAAAAAAAAAAAAAATCATTGATGTTTTCCTAATGATGGTATTAACCAGAAACACAACAGTTAAATTATCCCAAAATGATGCACAGAGCAGACTAGTGTTGGAAAATAACTGACATTTTAAACTAATATCCAGTGAAGACAAAAAATTGTTTTTGGCATAAAGCACTGTCATTTAATGATAATTTTGCTAAACTTCCAAACAAAGGAATGTTATTTTAATATAATCTTTAAAACATTTTAAATTGTGCAATGATAATGTCAAGAGAAAGATTTAAACTGTTTTGTTCAAACAGGCTGTTTTAATTAAAAGGTACATGGGGATAATTCATGAATTATCATCTGATAGCTTCAATCTACCTTTCTCAGAAATAAAATCCACTTCAACTAAAATGACTGTCTTGACACACATACTCAGGGGTAGAAGTCTGAGCAAAGGTGTCAGTTAGTTGCTTTAAATTATGATTGGTTTTGCCACCCAGCGTGTTCATCCAGGGACCAGCCTACCTTCAGCCCTGCAAAATCAGGTTCTCAGTGTTAAAGCACTTTGAGTTTTGCTAATTTAAAAAAAGATGCTGACTTGATCCAACTCTCTGTAATATGATTCAGCAATAATTAAGAATAGAGGTATATTTGTACACTGAGAGCTGTATGCTTACATTGTCCCTGGACTTCGTGATGCAGTCAGCCATGCAGAAGACAAACAGTTCATAAATAATCTACAACTGTCCATCATGATGAAGCTTGTGGCTCTGGAAGTGGATTTTTATCACGTATTTGCTCAGATTAGCTTCTAAAGAAATGGATTGTGTCATTTACTCCTAGAAACCATAGTACACAATCAGAATCTCAAGGCATAACTAACTGTTGGTTATGCCTTGCTGGTTATGCCTTGTTCATGAATGATCTAGTTTATTGTCCGTTCAACACTTTTCTCCAGAGTCAGTTTTGGGAATCCTGTGTGAGCAAACTACTAAAAAATGAGCAAGAGTTTTCCTTATTTCTAGATGAGAATATATTCTTACCTACTATGAGTGAGAGCAGTGATAGGAGGGCATTGGAAATCTTGCTGTCACCCACCCTAGAATTACTGAAAAAATGAGAAACCTACTTTTTGTGGGCCTTCAGAGAGCATGGTCATCTTTACCTGTGAAAAATGGATACAGGATTTTTATTTGGTAGTGGTTTATATGCACTTTTTAATAAGTGAACAGCTATGTAGTTTACAGGGATTCAAAGAGAAACAGACCCCAGATGATATGCATATCCCATAACTGGGAGACTAAAATAAACTCAATTTTGTACTGATATTCGTGTGGCTTTCTCTTTAGGGTGGGTGGTTTAGTTTCCATTTGTTGTGTTATTTTACACAGTGATAAAGTTTCACTCCAGCTGACTTGTTTATTTCCTTTGGCACTCTGTGTGCTTTGTGCATGTCATTGCTCAGTAACCCACAGTAGCTGCATTCCTTAAAAGGAATGGACTCCGAGAAACTTTCTTACTGGCTCAAACAAGTTTGACAGGTTTAATGACCCCGAATACTGGTGCAGTGAAAAATATCCCAGATTCAACCACCTTCCAAGTACACATTATTTAATATACTCCCTTCAAGAGAAATGCTTGGATTAAAGGATACCAATTAAAGTATCACTTAGAAAGTGAACAACTAATTGGATAAAAGCCACAAACCAGTCTAATTGTCAAAGGCAAAACTGGTCCTTGCAGTAGGAATACTTTGGAAACAACCAGCAGCAGCATCTCAGGTTGCTTTCTGACAGATGACTGAGACTTCTCATTGCCAAATTTTACTAATTTAATTGCACGGTAGGCTAATCTCATCTTTGCAATGTGAAGTTATCCACTATCCTAACACTGCAAACAAACGAAAACGGGAGTAAAATAAAACTGCTGGTGTACCTTATCTCATGAGAGAAATAAAAAAGACATTCTGGAAGATGGGCAAACGAGAAAGCAAAGGAAAGTTCAGATTATCATCCCCGTAAGGGGAAGGGTAAGAGAAAGACTTCTCTTTTCAATCCTCAAGGTTTGACCACATAGGAAAATTTTCCTGAGTAACTCCATATGTGCATGCCACTGTTAAGATATACTGATCTGTTTTGTAAAGGCTTATGGTGTGCAGGAATGAAGGAGCTAATGACTACAACCTTACAATCCTTTTGTACGAGGAAAGATATCCCATATTTTCATCATTAAAAGCACTGATTAGAATTAATGCTGCATAAATGTTTCAGTATCTATGGAGGAATTAACCCATCTACAACGATGAGTCCTAACAGCAATCTTTAAATCCTGTCAGGCTCAAGTATTTTATGTTGCTGATAAAACCACATTAAGTAACTGCTGTTCAAAAAGGAACCTAGAAACATTGGATTAAAAAATGTTTTGGAAAAAATACATATTCCTGTTGCAGGCAAATCCAATAAAGTTTTGCATTTTTGTATTATCTTTAATCGTGTAGTCTAAACCTCACTAAAATTAATGCATTACCACCCACAAAAGCCTGTTTGGATGGACTGTTTTTACTCCACCACCCCTATCTGAAAGGCAGGAGAGCAATGAATCCATTTCCCATCATGGATCACACCATGACTATGGCAGAGCTGGAACAGGTAGCCTGATTTTATCACTTCTCATCTTGTTCTTCATAAAGCATTCAGTAACAATCGGGCAACTGCTTTTTGAAAATTTACCAAGGTCTTTACGTGTGCTGACTGATGGCTGTGTTTAATTAACTAAACTACAGCGGATAATACCACAACAGCAGCACTGCTTCAGTCTTCTGGTATTTCTCTTGGAGTTCACAATTGATTAAAGTTTTACATCAAACAGAACAAGACTTCCTCAGAATTTCTGGCTGCAAGTTATCTGGGCCCGTTTTACTTCCTGCTCAGAATTATTCACAATTATTCCTAGTTAGTACTGGATTAGAAAGAATTTAATCACACTCACGTGACAGCACCTCGCTATGTTGCATTCAGACAAATACCAGATATCAGTGTCTGGTCTGCCTGACTCATAATTTCTTCATCCTCGTGTGTTACCATTTGGGTAAAACCGTGTAGGACTGATAACGTGGCTAATATATTCTAATGTACTTTAAAATATCTGCCTTTTTAGTGTTACCTTAAGAGCCATTGGTATTTAAACTTCCTTTTAACATTTTCGGTACTCCAGAACTTTGAATCCCTGTGATTTATGACTAGCTTTTAAATTGTTTTCTGTATGTTGCGTTTCCTTTCCCTTCCCTTTGCTACTGACTCAGGATGAACTGTTAGCCAAATTTGTCTGGTTATTGAATATTCTTTGGTTGATATAATAATTTTCTTAAAAATTGTAGTTTTTCTTTGCCATAATATGTGCTTACTTTTATTCCATGCCTCACTCATAATTTTCCCTAGCTTTGGTAAATTGGCAATTTTGAAGTATCAGGTACATAGATTACTTCCAGGAATTCTCCTCTTTTGCCCATAATAAATGCAGGGAACTGGGTTTGTTCACCCAGGAGAAGGGATATCTTATCACTCTCTACAGCTGCCTGAAAGGAGGTTGCAGAGAGGTGGGTGTTGGTCTCTCCTCCCAAGTGACAAGTGATAGGATCAGAGGAAAGGGCCTCAGGTTGGTATTGGATATGAGAAGAAATTTCTTAAGCACAAAGTGTTGTCAGGCACTGGAAGGGGCTGCCCGGGGAGGTGCTCATGTTATCTTCCCTGGAGATATTGAAGAGACTTGAGGATGAGGTGCTTAATGGTGGAATTGGCAGTGTTAAACGGAAGGTTGGACCTGATGGTCTTAAAGTTTTTTTCCAACATAAATGATTCTATGATTCTAATAAGATTTTTATTACAGGTTTCTTTGCGGTAACTGGCTTCTGGCCTGATAATCAACCTTCTTCAGCATAATTCAGTTTTTAAAAAGCCGGCTTTAGGTTGTATGCAAAGATTTAATGTTTTAAAAGTTCCCGCATGTAATTTTCAGAAAAAGATATCATGTTTTCTTACTGGTTAGGTTCATATTCCCCAGAACACAATCTTCTAACACATTACCACCAGGACATATAGGAGCAATTACTTGTATACTTCCTTAATTCAATAGTATATAATATCCTTCCTCCCTCCCTTTCTAACTCTGCCAGGGTTTTCTTGGTTCTTTTTGGTCTGGTTTGGTTTGGGTTTTTCTTCTGGTTAATGCATTGGTCTATTTGAGATCCTCATGGCTTTGAGATATCATGCACTAAAGACAGAGAAAAGGCATGTTAAACTTGGAATGCCAAGCACGCTGTTTTATACACTCTTTTTAGCGCAGAGGTTGTAATCAGCTATATGTGCTCCATTCCTGTAAACCACTCCATCACATATAAAGCAAGTAACAAAAATCAACATACATAAGCTGTAAACCATATTAAATGAAGAGCTTTGAAAGCTACTGTTAAAATATTAAACTATGTCTGTGGTGTCGTGGTTTAGCCCTATTGGGCA
>NW_010256067.1:0-29889 GCF_000690775.1 Eurypyga helias
TGTGTAGTGTAATAAATCCCAAATCCCTATTGCGCCTTATGTCTCCAGCAAATTCTCTGGTGTCTGTAGGATTCGATGGTACGTGCTGAAGGCTGGGAACAGGAAAGAAACGAGCTTTTGGTGGTTTGCTGTGAATGTTCCTTATTGTGGGGTTTACTAGTCACAGTTACTGCCACTCATCATCATCTTTTTCTTTAACAGTTCATTCACAAATCTGATATCAAGTTGTTAGTTTTGAGAACCAGCCTTTTTTAGTTTGCACATAATACATCCAGTGATACTCGACATTGCTTAAAAAGCCAAACAGATATTTCAGTCATGTATTTCTAAGTTATGTAGGAAAGACAGCTACGTAACTCATGAATTAAAAACCATTTTAAATAATCTAGTGCTTGGAGTTATGTGTTGTACTGACCCTTGCATAGTTATTGCTACGTTACTAGCCATTACTAGAAAATCTTTTAAATATCACATCAATATTTTTGCACTAGAAAGCTTTCCTCAAAAAGTTTCGATAAATTTATGCTTTACAGAGAACATGGAATGAGATTAGCAAACTTTGTAGACCATTAGGGTATTGTCAAACATTTAAAGTTTTAATTGCAGTAAAGAATTAGTTTCTGTACACCACAGTGAAAAAAAAAAAAATATGAGAATTATTAGAAAATTTATTATCACATTAATTTGATAAAATTCAAATAGAACAGATTTTTCAGCAATAAAAAACCCCACCATAAGACCGTGATCAAATGATTTGTCAGATGTAGAAGAAGACATTGTTCCAAGTTCATCATCTACTCAGTGACTTTGAAAATTGAAAAACCTACAAAATTGAAAACCTACAAAATGTTGGTTGATATACTAGAGGGTCAAAAGTAATGCTGCATGAAATATTGGGTTTTTTTTGTTGTGGGTGAGGTTTTTTTGTGTTGGTGGGTTTTTTTTTTTCCTTGAAATGAATTGAGCATGTGCCATTTGCTGAGAAAATAGTGATGTTGTTGCTTAAGTTTTGTGAGTCTGTCCAAGGGTTTTCTTGACAGGGATGTTTTCCAGGAAGTGTCAGGCTTGTGCAGTGGCTGACATCCATCTGTGTTAGATAATTCCTGTTCCTTGGCTCTGAACTGTCATTCATTTCTGCTCTGGTGCTGCCCTGGAGTCCTTTATTCCTTTTATAGTTGACTATACTGGTATTTTTTTCTTTTTCCCTTAGGGATTAAGGTATAAACGTTTCTATTCATTTCCATTGTATGGGAAGTTCCTCATAAACATTACTTGTTTCTTTTGACTTCACTGCAAAGAAAAAATATTTTGCAAATAGGCAAGTCACTTTTCTTCTGCAGCAAAGAACAAGTCTTCTCTTAAATCCAGCGAGTTGGTCCTAGTATCATCCAGCCTGACCTTGGCAAACATGATCAGCAGAACCAGGGCAGTAATCATCCCCCTGTAGTGGGCACTGGTGAGGCTGCTCCTTGAATCCTGGGTTCAGTTTTGGGCCCCTCACTACAAGAAAGATATTGAGGTGCTGCAGCATGTCCAGAGAAGGGCAACAGAGATGGGGAAGGGTCTGGAGCACAAGTCCTGTGAGGAGTGGCTGAGGGAGTTGGGGCGGGGAAGAAGAGGCTCAGGGGAGACCTTACCGCTCTCTACAACTGTCTGAAAGGGGGTTGTAGCCAGGTGGGTGTCGGTCTCTTTTCTCAAGTGACAAGTGAGAGAACAAGAAAACAGAATCAAGGTGCACCAGGGGAGGTTTAGACTGGATATCAGGAAAAAATTCTTTACCGAAAGGTTTGATTACTGGAACAGGCTGCCCACGGAGGTGGTTGAGTCACCATCCCTGGACGTATTGAAGAAACATGTAGATGTGGTGCTCAGGGACACAGTTTAGTGGTGGACTGGGCAGTGCTGGGTTAACGGATGGACTTGATGATCTTAAAGGCCTTTTCCAGCCTAACAAATTCTGAGATTCCTTGATTATAAAGCTTAATAATTAATTTAAATTAAATGAAACCAATTAGCATCAGTAATTAAAAGAGAGAAAATAATCCACAATGATTCTGGATGTTCTCCCTTCTCTTCTTCTTAAATGCAGCCTTGATGATGTTGCTATGCTGTACATGGTTGATCTGAAATAGAGGTGTCTATGCAAAGTTTTGTGAGCCAACCAGCTTATAGGTGTCAATCTGCAGCAGAGCCCAGACTCGTGCTGCCCTCCAGCAGTCTCGCCTTCCACCCAAAGCTGATGTGTCAGCAGTGGTATGCTTGATTTTTGAATTAATTAGGTGTTCTGCTATGGAGCTTGTGGGCTTAGTTGAATTCATGAATTAATTTTGTGATTTTTGTGGAGGAAAGAAGATAATTTGGCTGTCCAGCAGGGGTTTTTTTTAATTTTTATTGCTTGCAAGTTTAAGTTACTGGATGGCAATAAAAACAGTGTTGTTGGGTAAGTATTTTACAATTATGATTAACTTCTGAATTAAATTGATTTCTTTCCAGTTCTTTGCCCTTTCTATAGTAGCATTTATTTTAGCAAGAGGGGTTTAGTGACTGTTTTAGTGGAGATTTGATTTACATGTTTTAATTCAGTTGGAAAAAATTCAATACTAAGAAAAATCCTTTTTTTTTTTTTTTTCTGTCCCTCTTCGTGTTATTTTTATGGGCTTTACAGTAGCACCCAGAATCTGCTTTTTGAAAGCTGAAAGAACAGAATGAAACAAGTAGGACTTAAGGCATTTTTCAGCCTGGCAGGCTTCGGGGTAGCAGGGAAGGATGGGCCATTGGGACAGCAGGTTTCTTGTGGCTGTGGTTCATGGGTGTTGCACTGGGGAGGCTGGGCATGGGCCTTCTACTCTGGGACCCTGTCTTCATGTTTTCAGAGGGGAGAAGCGGGTGCCAACATAGGATAACACAGAATAAATCCTATAGCACACATTAAGACCTATTTGGTATATGTATATGCCTATACTTAGTACAAAGCTAAGGAAAATAGAGAGCAGCTGGGAAGTGCTATGATGCACAGTTGTTACAGTTTATTTTGCAAAGTGTATATCTCTTGTGTGTTCCTGCACAGCTATCCCAGACTCTTCAAGTAAGTTTTTCTTAACTGCTTCACATGCCATATTGTTTAGATTTTCCATTTTCACAACCAAGTGGCAAGAGTGCTGCAAGAAACATGCCAAAAAGACTTTCCGTTAAGTTCATCTCACTGGAAATTTCTTCCGTACTTCCAGTTACTAGCAGACTTCCTGCTGTAAGAGTAAGAGCAAGTAACTTTTATTTGAATCCATCAGGGTAAAAATCAGCCCTTTTAGGTGCATCTACACGGCAGCTGCATTTGCTGGGGTTTGCTCTATCTCCAGTAAGGCTGCACATCAAGTCCCAAAGAGTAAATATTCAAGTTTGGATAGTGTAGCTTTTTTCCTGCCACTCAACTGACCTGGCGTAAACAGCCTGACTTTGTATGGACATATTTTGTGGAGAGACCGTAGTCTTCTAGATTGGATCTTTATTACAGATGTCTTACAGGGTGGAGTAAAACCAGAAGGAAACCCTTGGGGATGCAGCATGCAGTGAAAGACAGAATGATCGAGTAGGAAGGGTGGGTGCCAGGAGCATGGGGCCAGGCACTTCTCAGTGGTGCCCAGTGACAGGACTAGGGACGGTGGCCATAAACTGGAAAACAGAAACTTCAACCTGAGCATGAGGAAACCCCTCCTGACTGTGAGGGTGACAGAGCACTGGAACAAGCTGCCCAGAGAGGGGGTGGAGTCTCCTTCCCGGGAGACTTTCAAAAGCCGCCTGGACTTGTTCCTGTGTGATCTACTCTAGGGGATCCTGCTCTGGCAGGGGGGTTGGACTAGGTGATCTCTAGAGGTCCCTTCCAACCCTTCCTGCCACTCTGTGAATCTGTGAAGCTGCTTCTTGCTACTCACCAGCTGCTTCTTTCAGAAGTGCAATTATCTCCCTGCCTGGGCAGGACTGGGATGGAAATCACCTTGATTGTCTTCTGGTATTACTTTTGTACATTGAATGGCAAGCTGTAACAACTTAGGAAGTAACCATGTTGGCTGGTTGAAAAAGATCAGGAAATACATTACTAAATACATTGGGAGTTTATTGAAATGGTATTTCATTTAAACAAAGTCATTCATGAAATCAGCAACTCTTAGACTTGTTTTGCTGCTGTTGAGGTGTCTTTTTTGAGGCAGGAGTCCTGTTTTTTTCAGGCTTCGCTTTCAAACTATGCCCAAAATACTGCATTTCTGCTAAGGGTTGTGGCCTTTTCTTGGGAATGGGTGGCATCGAAGTGCTTTTTTCACTGACTTATGGCAAGTTTTTCCGTATGGCCTAGATTATCTCCACTTCTGCTTTTTTAGCAAGAAATAGCATTGAGGAATGATTTAGGGAATCTGAAAACCAGGTGAACTGAACAAATAGAAAATTGTACTGGACCTTTAAGGTATTTTTTTGGGTTTCATGTCTGGTGCCAGTTATTGCCAGCAATGGTTAAATGGCCTTTAGCCAACCTCCTTCACTTCTTTGAAGGTTGCCTTTGGGTGTTTTCTGTACTGATGTAAGAGGAAGTTCCTGAATAAGTTTACATGATTTACGCACTGCTATGTATCCCTCCTTGTTTCTTTTCCCTAAACCTCTGACTTAAAGTATGTGACCTCATGGGGTGTGAATAACTTGCAGACCCTGTAAATCAGTGGCAAATTAAATGTATGGTAATGTTTCTTAAATAGATGCAGATATTTGTCTTAAGTCTAAACATAGGAAACTTGGGTGTCTGATGAAGTACATTACTTTTATGCCAGACAGTTGTTTATATAATACAGTGTAAAATTTTTGAGTTATCTGGGCACCATTTGAGCGAAGTAGGTTAGCACATGCTGAAATCCAGCTATTAAGTAGTACCTGTACTTTAGCATAGGGTTAGGTAGGTGTTTAAGTGACTTCTCAGTCAAGAGCTAAAGAATTTGAACCTTTTTTTTTTAATTTGAAAAGAGTTTAGTGTGGCTAGAGACTTAGTTGTGTTGTATGAATTGGTTTAGGTTTATTCTTGATGTTAAGTAATGTTTGTTTGGGGGAATTTTTTTCTTCCTGTGTAGTTATTATCTTGAACATTGCCAGTCTTATGTTTTCGTTAATAGTTGATGTTTTGTCATTGACCAAACCTGTTTCTGGGCAATTGGAAAGAAAAACGTTTGTTCTCTGAAGTGATAAAAGCCATTTGGACTTGTCTGTTTAATTACTTTCACATGGCCAGGAAAGGTGTCAGGTGATCCTGCAGTGGAGTTCCTCTATGGATTGCTTGATGCTAGGAAACATCAAATACTGTCTAAAATCGCTGAAGCATGTTTCCATCTACTCTGGGCTTTTGATGGTGATGAAAACCAGTATATAACCGGAGGTTTCTTTCTGGCTCTGTGTTAGAGCATATCAGGGGTGTGAATTTGCACAAAGCTGCTTTGTCTCAGCAAAACTCTTTCTGAGGCACAGCATAAGCCCAGGGAAAAGTAGGCATCCTGGGGTTTCCCCAGATGACTTCTAAAGAGACAAACTCCAGAGGGCTGTGCCTGTTAGCATAACAGTCTGGCAGGGGTCAGACAGCTCTGGCAAGCCTGGAAAAGAAACTCTCAGGAAGGGAAGAACTGTCCCAGTCTGGGGTATACTGATGGATGTTTTGTAGTCAAATGGTTTCTTTTGAACATTTGCGTCTGGAGTAGTTTCACACGAGCACTGAGGCTGTTCACAAACTCACAGCATCTGTGGCATTCGTCCTTATCCCATTTGCTGGATGTCTGCAGTGTTAGGCTTGGTGGAGCTGTGTTGCACCCTAAATGCCTGTGTCAGGTAGCTGCTTCAATAACAGAGTTTTTCTTGCCTGCTGTGTGTGTGTAGCCGTTGGCTTGGCACCTTTCTTCCCCGCGGTGTTAATATCTCATTGTGTAAACAAGCTATAGGTAGAAGGAAAGTTGTGCTCTGCTGTCAGAAACCTTGATGGGAGCTACTGTCTTACGGAGACATGCACAGCAGGAACGACAGCTTGTTGAAGTGCTGCAGAGTAGGAAAGGTAATGGTGGCTCCTAATAGCTTTATCCAGCCCATGGCCCATACTGTGTGGCACTGGATCTTGCATCCCTCAGTAGAGCAACTGTTCATGAAGTACGTGACCACGTTTGCCAAGGGTGAAAGGCTGTTAACAGCTGTTTTATTAACCTCTTCACATTCAAAACCAGTTGCCTTTTAACGCTCAGCAAATTGGCTGGGATCTCTTGCACAGATGTCTGTCCTGCATGTGTCTTCTCCAGTGGCCAAGCCTTTTGAAATGTTGAATTCTGACAAGAAAAGTCATAGGCCTTTCTGTCTGCAAATATGTGAACTACAGGGTGTGATGTTCACTACTGGGATTCTTTTCCGTACTGCTAGTTTTTCAGCCAACAGAAGACCTGCAGGATTTATTAAATAATCCTTAACAAAGATTCATTTCTGCAATTGTATTTTGAGTATTTCAGATTGAATTCTCATCTCTCTATACATGAAAGTACTATTTCTACATGGTAGGAGATAATTTTGCCTTATCACCTGCTTATTGAAATTTGTCATTGAAACAATTAGTGTGATAAAATATGAAGTAATTTATTATCACAAGAAGACAGCAAAACAGTAACTAAATGAGATCTGTATCAAGATCTTTCTGAGATAAAATTTTGGACGTTGTCTTTGGGGAAAGTTTGTTTGTTTGTTTGTTTGTTTTTTAAAAGACCTTAGTAAAACCCCCTCTTTCTTGTAAGAAATATAAATGGTAAATGCTTGCAGGAAGACATGCTGTCACACCTCAAACATATTGCAGAGTAACCTAATAACAGGTGAAGAGCTTTTAACTTCTGTCTCTGTCTTAGCAGTGCTGAAGTTTATAGCAGTATGGAGGAAAGTCATCAGAGGCCAAAATGAATAATATTTACCATAAGTAATAATTTTCATTTTCCTTCATCAAACAAGGCAAAATTAGTTAGAATATAACAAAGTCATGATTCTCTTATTACCATGATGGCTTTTTGTTTCTTGTAGCACCAACTATGTACTTGAGTTGATTACAACAGAGCAAGAACATCTATGGTAATGCTAATCATCTCTTATTACTTTTAAACCCAGTAGTATTCACATGACAGAAACCATGCATTTATTCAGTCTGCTTCCTGAGGATTTAATTCACAAAACAATTCGTAATATGCTTACACACTGATGTATGACAACTTGAAATAAACTGTTCCAAAATAAAATTATCCCCCTAGTTTCTTTCTGGTTATTCTGTGCTTGCTTACTGATTGACTATTACAGAAATCAATAAGAAATTATTTCAAATACTCATCTTGCAAAATCTTAGTGAATGGTGGAGAAGGAGAAGTGGGCTCACTATGGGTTGTATAACATGAATCACATCTGTAGCCTGTGCATTTAGAAGGGTGTAGGTTCAAGACATTCTGATAATGTGAGATGGTAAAAATAATGTATGAAACCAAAAAGTGAAAGAAATAATTTTTTATATCAAATAAATGTGTATTAATATGTCAAAATTTGGTTACATATTATTTCTGACATATTAATTCTGACATGTCCAGAGAAAATTAGTAACTGTGTCATCCTAAATAGGATGCTTTAGTGGAGGAAAAGAAGAATGCTCAGGGAGACATACAGCTTTAAAATACATTAGCAGATGGAGGTTGATTGGGGGTTACTTTGATATTTGAAGTTAATAATAGTGTCTCCAGGATGAGCTGACTGTTTTTAAACTGATTAATTTCTGTGACAAGTGCTAATATTGATGATTGATTCGGTGCTAGATTTATGTATTTGTTGACATCTTAATCCTGGCAACTCTTAAACCACAAACCAACTAAGAGACTTTTCATCCTTGTTTAAAGTCCCAAAGACTTTGAAGTAGCTTTCTCAGTGAGTGGCTACACGACATGCGAAGAGAAAAAAAGTGCACTAAGAACAGAGATATTTTTAATGCTAGCAGAAGAGTCAAATTAAAAAACACAAACTACACAACATTTTTAAACTGTCCAAATTTAATAACGGCCACCCACAACCACAGCCAAGTTTTAAATTCCTGAAGTTAAATGTTTACCATGCAGGTGCTGATGGACAACAAACTGCAGCTCTTCTGTAGTGAGTGATAGATGGTAAAGCCAATGCTAGAGGACGTTCTTTGAGACAAAGCAGAACTAGCCAAAAAATATTCCCTCTCTCTTCTGCATCCTAGGACTGCACAGATCCTGCCCTCATACATTTTTCAAACCGTGCTATTTTAATTTCAGCATGCATGCTGATATTCAGCTGGTTACAAGTGTCTAATTATTGTGATTATATGCATGCAGGCTTCATCACTTTTTTTTTTTCCAACGGAGCTGGCAGTGCAAGAGAAGCTTGGCATTTTATCTGCTGTATAACTTGCTTGTTTTTATGCTTAGTGTAACAGCTTGCTGAATGAGTGCCGGAGTGAGACGTAGATAAACAACAAGGGGAGGGTGAGCACACAGGCACGTGGGTCCCGAGTGGTCATTGCGCCTATCCGAAAAGACCTATCAAATGGGCTTTGGGAAAGCCAAAAAAGCGAGAGTGCATTCAGAAGTAACATATCCTGCTTGTGCAGATAAACCTGTTGACTCCTGCGTGTTCAGTGTCTCCCCGGAAGGTAATTTCTCTGTGCGTGAATGACATCTGCTACTTGGCGAGGGCCCTGCGGTGGCCGGGTGTGTGCTCAGCTGCCAGTGTGCCTGCCCGGGTACAGCAGTTCCTTGGGATGTGCAGGGGTGCGCGGGGAGGACATCCCCTACCAGAGCTCACGCGGCCCTGTTGTATTTGGGGTGGAGGCAGCCGGGGACAGTGGTGTTAATCCGTGAGTGGGACCTGGCCACCACCAGGGCTGCTGTGGGCCTGTTTGCCAACAGAGGTGGTTATCGCCAGTTCTCTGAGAATCCAAGGTGGTGTCAGTGAAGAAGAAAGGGCAGGAGCCTCAGCAGCCCTCGCTGCCTCGCTTCTTCCATGGCCTGCCGTTACGCAGCAGCCCCCACAATTCTGCAGACTCGCCGCCTGTCATGCCATTGATGCTTGGCCTGACTTGTGCATTGGGTAACTGCATGTGGTTTGCAGTTTCTATGGAGTAGCTTATTGGAGGCCACCACCATGGTCACTTTAACAGGTTCCTTCTCCCCCAGGTACTAGACAACAGGTAAGCACTAGGTGCCAGAGGCTCTGCTTTTGGTTCCTAGCTCCGCAGATGGCTTGTGACTTCTCAGCACTGGTAGATGAGGCTGTGCTAGAAGCAACTAGGGTCAGGCCAGGTATTAATCCCCAGCATTACCTCAGACACGTTTGCTGCTGCCACCCTTGCTCCTGCTTTGGGGAGGCTTCCTTCCATTCTCCACTGATTGGACTCTTCGTCCACCTTCCCCTGCTTTCCATACACCAAGGCTGCAGGATGCTGTGAGATCGGGTAGTATTAAGACTTGACCAAGTTGTTCCTAGCCTGAATCATGACAGGGAAGAATTCTCTGTGGATCAACTTACTCCTCGAGAAGCTGACTTAGTCACCTGGCACAGGATTTGCACCAGGCCAGGAGGCAACTTCCATGATCTGCCACTTGGGTGTTTCTGTACTGGGTCACGCTCTAAAACAGCCTGCCCAAGGCCGTTACAACAGTGACAGTGGAGGACATTAAGAAAATGCCACGTTTTGCCTGCTGTGTTGGAATGTCCCTTGGCAGAGTAGGTGTAGCTGTGCTAGGAACCTTCTTTCTCTCACCAAAGAAAATATTTCAGACCTGTGCAGCACGATTTCCCAAATTCTGCTTTTCACTTGACCTTGTTCTGGGGTTTGAGTTTAAAAGCTTGTGATGTTTGTGGTGGTTCTTAAAACAGTGACTTGATTTTCTGTGTGTTCTGATTTCCTAGCATTTAGAGTGAACTTCGGTAGCATATCCAAGCTTTTCTTTGAGAGCCTGTGGTCCATGCTCAGATGGTGTTGAAGAATAAAATGGGCTCTGATATTGGCATCGGGATGTGGGATTTACAAGAACCACTAGATGTTAAGAGACTTGGCAGTTAAATGGTGAAAGGCAGGTTAACATCCCTTCGCAATCCTGCCTGAAGTGAGCTCACGGAAATTCTCAGTTACCTCTGGAAGGTCACTAGGTTGCAGTAGGAACCATTGGCGTGCGATAGTGTTGCAGTTTGCTGCAACAACAGTGTTGCTGTACTTTGTTCTTTGGGATCTTCTAGCATCGCAACAGGAAATTAATGTTTCCCTATCTCAAATAAAATAAAAAAAAAAACCCCACACCAAAAATATTCTGGGAGGTATTCTTAAAATAAGAATTCAGAAATACTATTCTGGGAGGGCATTGAAATGTTAAATTTCAATAATGATGTGAAACTTTTTTTTTTTAATTAATAGCTTAAGGTACTAAGTAGAACTGAGGCACATGTTCACTCCTGTGAATAAAGCAGTAGAGGGCAAAAGAGTTGACATAGAAATGTCAATGTCATTTTAGCTTAAAACGCTTACATGCCTCTACATGTTTCCTTGAATTACTGAGCTCATGACAAAGAGGTTTTGTGTTTTCTTTGTGAGTGTGTTTTTCTTTTTTTTCCTTTTTTGGTAAAGTATTCATTTGAAGTATTTTTAACAGTGAGCCTCTTTTCCCTCCTGCCCCCTCCCCTCCTCCCTTTTTTTTTTTTTTTCATCTGCCATATGCTGCATGTCTTCTTGCAAGATCACTGGGGATAGATGATATCTAAATATACTTTTTCTCAGTTTTAGCACAATGTGACTCTCATCCTGACTGAGACTTGAATTTTTTTCAGGATAAAAATGTTAAGGGATATAATGCCACTTGTGAAATGTAGCCTTTATGAATATGGAAGGTGCTCTGAGCCTTCAGTAGAAAGAGCATTTCTCCAGAATATACTGATAATATATACAGCTATAATATACAGCTATAACAAGTTATCTGTCAAAACCACAAGATATTAAGTAATATGGATATAAAACAAGTGTTTCCGTTTTTTAATCAGATGTCATATATATAGTGTATTCTGATGTTCTGCTGTAAGTTATATGTCCCCTGAGTAAGTATTTCAAGACAGATACATGTTTGGACTGCATTTAAAAATCTAAAGTTGAAATAAGGAAAAGAAAATGTAAAGAAATATAATAAATACATGCAAACTGCCTTTTAAACTTCATTCCATACCAGTAAAAGCAGTTCCTTAGATTATGTGTGGTCTGTATGTATCTTTGCAATATTTTAACACTGGCACATTGAAGGAGATGTGTCTGTGGGAAGTATCTGGCTTACTGGTGACTGCCCCATCTATTTGCGCTGTGCTGTGTTTTGATCTCGAGTGGAACCTGTGGGTGCCGTGGGTCCCTGACAGCAGGAGCAGGAGCCATCAACTGAGGCAGCAGACAGAATTGCTGGGTGGAATCAGAAGAGCACACATACGCTGTCTGCGTATTTCCTGGGCAGATAAGAGTAAGCAGGACGTTTGGCTGAGCTCTGTTCTGTCCTGGTCTGAAAAACCCAAGATTCTTCAATATGATCTGTTCTTTTGTTATTTTTAAATATAACGGGGTCTAGAAATCCCAAAGCAATTATCCACAGTGTTCAGTGTAATGGATAGGGATTCTTGGGCAAGCCTAGACCACTCTAGCTTGGATACTAGAAGCTGTATAGTACAGAAAGGAGGCGACAGCAGCAAACCGTGGGTTCCTAGTACCATAGCTGGGCTGCTTCCTGAGCTGGGTCAGGTTTTTATATGCTGTGGTTCATGTCATCGAGCCACAAGTACATATTGCACAAGGCAACACCACTTTCAAAAGCTTTAAAACAGGCAAAGTAGGGAAAAAGAAGAAGATACTCTCAAGTGAGGCAACTTGTTTGGGTTTACTGGTGAGGTACTGAGCAGACAGAGGTCTTGTACATCTCCATCTGTTAGATAATACAGCCCCGTTGTAGCTTGTTCCCTGATCATTCAGTAGAGGAAGGACATGGAAGTAATGCAGAAAACCATAAGCCTCTTGACAGAGTGGTGTGAATAGCAGTTTGGGGAATGGCAAGCAAGTTTCCTTTGTCCTCTCATTTTTTGGGGTGTGCTGCAAATCACAGACTATGGAAAGGTGAGCTTTCTTGGTGAGATCCCAGTTACAGCCAAAAATGGTTTCAAGTCTCAGGTACGCTCATTGCAGCAGGATATACCTATAAGTGTATACCTTACCTTATCAGTAATTTTGTAGTATTTCTGTGTATGCAGAAGCACTTTTATCTGGCAATTGTGTGCCAAAATGTACAGTAACCTTTCTTTATCAGGACTGAAAAGAGATGGACTAATGAGAAATAGAAATCTACTTGCACTTACTACATGAGCGTGATTTTCCCCTTCTTTACCATCTTGCCTTTTTACTTCCTCTGTTAGTGAATGTGAAATATTTTGGATTTGTAGGTGTTCGTTTCATTATGTCACAGTTTCCTGGCAGCAGGTTTTTTTCTGCAGCAGAGGAATCTAGAAGTGTAGCGGGTTTTTGTTTTAAATATTAGCAATGAATAAACAAATAAAAAATATTCATTTATTTTAAAGTATACATTTCAATGTAGAATTCTCAGCTTAGTATTTATATAAAGTAAACAATAACTTCCAGTTTGGGAATGTTTTTGTTCATGTTACTGCAATTTACTGGAAGAAACAAGATCAGATTTACTGACTCATCTTAAGGATATTTTGATTCTTTGTGTCTAGGTTGAGCAACTGTTGTGGGGTTTTTTTGTTGTTGATTATCTGCTATTACTGCTTGGATCTTAGTTGGCAGCTAATTCTGTGTCCCTTACATCCCATGCTGTTCTGGATCTGTTGCTTGTGGGTGGGTGTTTTTTGCTAGCCATTTCATCACGGCTTGTACTAAATCCTTTTCACATAGTTACATCTGCCTTTCTCCATCTTCCCAATGAGATGCGTTAGTGGGAACACTCTTGTATAGCTGAACTGGGATACAGAAGTTTGCTTTTTATGTGTATCTGACATGAATTCTGTAGATTCAGGGGGTAGTCTGTGAGAAGCAAATGCAGTACTGGACCCTACCTGCATCGACCTGGGTTCGCTACACCTACAGACCTTCACAGTCCCCGGTGTCTAGTGAGATTGCACAAGAATTTAACAATCTAAATTCTATGAGACTTCCTCTGGTTAGTTCTAACAAAGACAGACTGGTATCAGTCAGTGGGGAGTAAGACCTCTGGGCATGTAAGTAAAATTTAGGTGTCTGGGTTTAGGTTAGGTTCTGTCTTGCAAGAAAATCCTGACCTCATAGTGTCATTATAAAAAATTTACTAATTCCTACTGAACTTCTGTGAAGTCTGTGACTGTTGCATTTCAGCTGGATAACATAATAACCGGACTAGTGCTACATACCCTTTCTGCTCCACCGCTTTGAGGAGAAGGTGTGCTGGAAGTTGTTGCCCTGCACCCAGTCCCACAGCTTGTTCCTGCAGGGATTCTCCGTGCCTTTGAGACTTGCTCAGAGCAAGGAGGCATAATATGGTTTAAAACAAGCAGAGCAACTTTCCTTCCCCTCCCGAAAAGTGGAGCTCCTCTCGTACTGCAACAGTGTAGGAATATTTAACTGAAAAGTTGGGGCAACTGCAGTCTCAGTGTTCTGGCAAGCATTGCTGTATGACTAACTTTGAATAAGCTCTTGGGGAAGACGAAAGAGGCACCTAGATAAAAATCTGTTTAAATATTGATGAATGAAAGAAACCCTTGCAGGGGAGGACTGGTTCACTGAGTTCAGTTCCTGCTGTTACAGGCACCCCACATCATACAATAGTACCATATATTAACCAAGCTCTATCATTAGTGTTCTTGCCTCTCCTGCACTCAGCTGATGTCTTGCTTTCCTGGTGGTGAGGAACCTTCCAGTTTCTGACAGAGATGATGTCACAAGTTTAGTCATACTTGGTTCTTTTGCCAGTTAAAAATCACTATAAATATAAGTAGTTCTTGTCTTTTTCAGGATTTACTGAATCAGTAAGAGGGACACTTACAGTCTCTTCAGAATGCAAATACACCAAGATGTTTCAGGTGTCCTGTCACATGAGTAGATGTCTCTCACCTCAAGCATTTACTGCTGAGGCCTTTAGACTTCATGTGGAGGGTTTTTGTCTCGGTGTCCTAGGTGAAATGTCAACTTGTGTAGCAGTCTGGTCTTTGTATAACCCTCATTTTGTCCCTCATAGTGCGTTTCCTACCCACCTTAAAGTTAATTCTCACCTCTAGTGTTCTAAGCAACACAGATGCTTGCTTTAGGGTCCTCAGCTGCATTAGAGCTAACATATTTCCTTCATCTAGAAAATGAGCTACTGTGTTGAGAAAGAATGTCATGTTGGCCTGATGTGATTTTTCTTTTTGGTGCTGGCAAACTGATGTTGTGTTTTATTCTGTTTGCCTTTAGCCTCTTCCTTTAATTATGCCTCACTTTACAATGTGTTCCAACACCATATGTTTCTGCTGAGGTGATTTTTATGAGCAGTAGTTGCGTGGATGACTTGTTTTTGTTTGCCACTTCCCCTGCCTTTTTTTTTTTTCCTAGTTACTGTGTTTATTGAATGTTTTCAGATCATGTACCGCCCTATACTTAATAGCTTTATTAAAGTCCTTGCTTCTAGCCCTGCAATTTCTTTTGCCATTTCTTTAAGAAGCCATAGATGGTGATTATTGAGATTTTTCTGGTTTTGAGTAGATTAAGCTCTTTTTAGTTTTGCTGCTGTTTTCTTGCTCTCTGCCTCACAGGCATCTTTACATCCCAGGCTGTAAAATAAGAAAGTCAATTCCATCTGGAGACTGTTGAAAGTCACCTGTAGGGCATGTTGATCTCAGATGCTCTACACAAGTGTTGTGGGATGCCTAAGTGAGATTTTCATTTCATTGTTTAAAAGTAAGGATAGTGATGCCATGGAAAAGTCTAAAACCGTGTCTTGATTTCTTTTTTCATCCCCATAGAATATTTCTCCTGCTGCACCTCTACACCGCTCTGTGGAGGTCTTTTCCCACGCTGGCTGGAGCAGCAGTAATTCTTCTTCCCAGTGCTCACCCCGTTATTCACTGATGTACCATCCAACAGGCAACCCTTCCAGGCACCTTGTCCTTTTGCTCAGGAGGAGGGTTGTGCTTCTGTTGTGCTGAACTCTGTCAATAAAAAAAGGAAGCAATTTCTCTGCTACCTCTCAGGATTTTGCAAGGACGAAAGAGGTAGAAACACATGGCTGGATAATGAAATGTGCTATTTCCCAATAGATGATGGACCCCAAATATGCTCTCTAAATGTTGTAGTAAAGCCAGGAGTGGGCTGGATGAGAATGATGGAAAGAGCCAGACTCGCTCACTTTGGCAAGTTTAAATGGTTGGTCCAGTTTCCATTTCAGGGCGTGTTAAAAACCATTCAGATTCATGAGCAGCATTTCCCTACTAGTGAGATGAGTGAACCCAACTTGACTCTGGTTTCACTGGGGAACTATAAAGTGGTCAAGAACAGCTGAGAAGATAAAGGCACCACCAAAAAAAGTGTATTTGAGGGAGGGTTGTGACTTTGCATAGTGGTTCTTTCAAAGTAACTTCTGTTAAAATAGAAAAAAAAATTGAAGCTCAGCAGATGGCCACGTAATCTGTTGTTGAGACTGTAAAGGTGGAGGCTGAGGGGACTTTGGGCAGAACTTGATACACCCTGACAGGGGAACAGTACAGCACATCTCTCCTTTCTTTCCCTTGAAGGTCTTCTCTAACACAAAGGATTCTATGATTCTATGAAAAATTACTTCACCAACAGGATTGTCAGGCACTGCAACAGGCTTTCCAGGGAAGCAGTTGAGTGACCATCCCTGGAGGTTTTTAAAGGATGTGTAGATGTGGTGGACTGGGCAGTGCTGGGTTAATGGTTGGACTTGATCTTAAGGGCCTTTTCCAAACTAAATAATTCTATGATTCGCCTTCCCTTCCATCTGCCCTTCCCAAACCACAGAAGGCAGATACAAACACCATTAAATTCAGGCTGTTATTTACAGCAGGAGGCTGGAGGGCTTCAAGCAAGTATGATTTTTGGAGCTCATGAAACATCAACTCTTTTAGCAATGGTGTTTTCCTCTTCCTTTTTTCCTTCTGAATTCATTTGGGAGCTAGAACTGAATCTTCAAAACTTTACAGTTTTAGAAAGATTTTAAAGCGTGGAGTTTAGAATCAGCAGAAGTGAGTAGGCAAGGGCTGTCGTTCTGAACAGGAGAATTTATGCAGTGGGGATGATGCTATTGCTTAAACAACTGCCTGCCCCTAGACCCTTCTGTTTGGATTGGTGTTGGAGAGGATAATTTGACTCTAATGGTTTTTGTCATTGCCAAGCCAACTTCTTTTAGCCTTTCACAGAGCAGAAAGGAAAGCCTTGCTCACATTTTGAGGAATATTTGAAACTTACCGTTGCCTCAAGCTTTAGCTTCCTGTGCTGTGCGGTAGAGTGTCTGATAATGAAAGATGAAAGCTTTCTATTTTTGTCTTGTGAATGTAGTTCATGTTTCATGGGCCAGATTGGTTGATTTTTGTGTGTTCCTTTTTGGTGCTGCCTTTATCTTGGGGAAGGGTGAAGGAGGGAATAGCGACTTCACAGAGATACTAAATTCAGAGTGGTTAGAAAAAGCGAGGATGTGTATCTGGGGTCTTTCCAGCTTTTCAGACTCAAGACACCCGAAGAGGATGATACGTGGCCAAGCATGTCAAGTTGAAAGGGTGATGTCAAGTTGAAAGGGTGGTGCTGGGGCCAATTGCCAGAAACCCAATTGCCCTTCACCCCAGTGAATATCACAAGTGGCAGATGTGTGCACCCTGTGACACCTCTCTGTCATTTGTAGTACACACTGCAGAGGTAACTGTTGGTTATGTGTTCTGATCTTCACCAGCTTAAAATGAACTTTTAAAATAATCTTGATTGATTCTGGGTGTGTTTTAATTCTGTGTGTCTAGTACACTAAAGGGCTTGATATAATAATTTTAATTTACATAAAAGTGTTCTCAAAGATGAGGGACAGAAGATTTTTGGTTTGGTTTGGGTTTTCTTTTTTTTCCTAGCTATGCAAAGTACAAAGATGATATTAAATGGAAAGGAGAGAGTGAAAAAGAAGACCTAGAGGAGAGACTATGATGTCTGTGCCTTGGGTGTCACGTATTTTCTGCCTTCGATTTACTGGGGAAACTTGCTTATCTGAATTGTAGTTATTCAAGTGCTTTTACTGTAGGAGTATAAAAGCAAAATATGATTTGTATTTTCTTCCTTTAAGACCTATAGCCTAGCTGTAGAATTAACATTTTTTCATTATAGTTGTGCGTATTGGGTTGTTCTCCCACCTCACTTCCCTCTCAGCTGGTGATATTTCCACATTGTTTTTTTAGATGATGGATACCTTCATTAAAAACATGTCTGCACAAGTATTGCAGAATGAAATACCATGTCTATTCACAGTACGTTCCTGCTGTAGGAATTTTTCTGCGCAGACGGAAGCCTGAATACTTGTGTATCCAGTCTGAAGTGCTCCAGGGCAGATGCCATCCATGTTCTGCAGGAGGCCATAGTCCAGGATGTAGTTCTGTCTGCAAACCTGAGCCAAGAAGATGTGGCTCAACCTTCCCTCTCTTTCTCTGTCAGCTGTTCACTGCTATCCCTTTCCAACCCGCCAGTGTAACTCCTCAGCAAGTGTGATCCTCGGGAGAAAATAACTGCCTGCGCTGTTCTGGCAGAACTCAGGTTCTGTGTATGGTACAGGATTTCACCTCCTTCTGAACACTGGCATGCCTGGACAGCATTCCACACCACTGGATGGCTAAGATTCCCTGCAAAGTAGTGCTGTTTTCATTACAAAGTAGTTAGGGTTGTTAACATTTACAGTAGGTGCTGCTTTTTGTGATGGTACACCCAAACTGCTGCTTTTGGAGTCAGGATGATGGAGATCATAGAATCATGAAATGGTTTGGGTTGGAAGGGACCTTAAAGACCATCTAGTTCCAACCCCCCTGCCATGGGCAGGGACACCTTCCACTAGACCAGGTTGCTCAAAGCCTCCTCCAGCCTGGCCTGAAACACTTCCAGGGATGGGGCCTCCACAGCTTCTCTGGGCAACCTGTTCCAGGGCCTCACCACCCTCTCCGTGGAGAATTTCTTCCTGATACCCAATCTAAACCTCCCCAGTTTCAATTTAAACCCGTTACCCCTTGTCCTGTCACTACAGGCCCTTGTAAAAAGTCCCCCCCAGCTTCCTTGTAGGCCCCTTCAGGTACTGGAAGGTGCTATAAGGTCTCCCTGGAGCCTTCTCTTCTCCAGGCTGAGCAAGCCCAACTCTCTCAGCCTTTTTCATAGGATGTTCTGTGCCATGCTGCCCTGTTCATTATGAACTGGCTAGCATTGTCAGCATATTTACAGTAGGTCCTACTTTTGTGATGGCATTTCCCAAACTACTGTCTTGCAGAGCCAGGCATCAAGCTTTTTTAAAAAAGTTCTCTTTGGCGCTGCTGACAGAAGGCAGCAGCTTCCAGGTAAATGTGCTGGGTTGCAGGCACGTGTGAGAAGAGGTCATTCAGCTTGGGTATGCTTTCATGTAGCCCCCATCGCTCCTTGTCAGGCCCTGTGTGTGCAGTGCAAAATGAAGCACTGAGCTGCTTGGGCAGCCTTTCCTGCTAAAGGTGTTCTGTGGCAAAAGCCATGTCTCACGTTGGAAGCATATGGGATTTATTCAGGTTGCTAAGTGTACCCTATATTCTAGAAAGCAATTGCTGTGCAGGGGCACACACAGTCGTCAGAGGTTTCCTTGCTTTGAGTACATGAGAAGATCCACAGTGGGGGTTTTTTGAGTCTTTCTATGAAAAACTCCCGGAGTAGGAAGGTGAGAATAGAGTGCAAATAATGAAGAGTGATGCTTTGTACGAGAGCTAACTTTATGTGTGTTCTGCAATCTAAGCTCAGTGCTTGTTTTTACCTGGTTATGAAAATATGATGATTAAGTTTTGCTATTTCGTGGTTATAAGGTAGCGTAAGGGGCATCTACCCCTTACCCTTTTGATTCTGCTTGTTACAATTCAAGGTACTGTATTCAGAAGATGTACAAAAGTACATTTTAATCCAAATCCAAATGACAAAAAGGAGTATAAGTTGTAGAGCTGCATTTGGAGTATACTTGAAATGAGTTGCTGCTTTGTTTTCCGAGTCTCTGCTCCAAGGCAGAACAGGCTGTTGCTGTTATACGAGACCTTTGTACACTGATTTCCTGCCTCTCCCCAGCAATTTAGGAAGCTCGTGTACCCTGATATGATACACACTTGACCTGGCATCTTGGTAAGCAAAAGGATGTTGAAATCACTGACGGGAGCCAGAGAGGGAGTGTCAAGGGGGCACTGGGGCTTGTGTGGAGGATGTAAATAGGGGGGCCGTGTGCCCTGCTGTGGAGGGACCGTGTTCATGAGTAACTCTGGGTGCAGGAGTGTGCGCACATGCACACATGTTCATTAGTGATTGTCTCCATGAAAGGCATTGCAGAAAGCTGACCAGAGATCTGGCTAAACGGCTACTGAATCAGGTTAAGCTATTGCAGGTGGATCACTCACAAAAATAATCAGTTGTTTTCCCAGTCAGTTATGTCTGCCCTGCTTGTTTAGCATGAGATAGGGAGTTGTTTTGCAGTGCCTTGCAGGCTGGTTTTGTTCAGCTTCGTACCTGCAGCTGTTATTTTTTCCACATGTGCAATTTTTTTCAACATTGCTGGAATGAAATGTTTTTCCTCTTAAATGAAATATGTCCGCAATTAAATTCCTCTGTGAGGAAGGTTCCTGGTAGCTAAGGGTTTGCTGGAGGATGGCCAGTGGGGATCTCTGACTGAAGATAAGAATTGGAAAGTGGCAGCGTGTGAGTCTAGAAATGGGAAATACTGGTACTTGGCTACATGTAGCCAGAATTGCTTTGTGAGCAGAGTCTGAGCACCATAAAACAGCTGGTGACATGTGTCTGAAAGATGGTTTTGTCCACAGCCACGCTCCATGAGTTACACAGCAAACTTAGTTAATGTTGGCATTTTGTTTGGTACGTGGCTCTTTTTTAATATTGCTCAGGATAATTTGTGATCTTCCCTTTTTCCTGTCTTCCTTCCTTCTTACAGTATGTGTTGTAGGTATTTCTCTGCAGCCTTACTGTTTTCTGTCGCCTTTCCTTGTGTTCTCCTGCTTGCTGTTGAGGGCCACAGGGATGGGGATTTGGCTCCTCCACCTCCATGGCTGTGTCAGTAACAGTGAAGCTACCTCTTCAGAGCAGAGCAAGGAGGGGAAATGCTGGTAACTGTAATGACTCCAAAGTCAGCAAGGTCCCACGCTGCATTAGCGTGACATTTCCATCCTTACAAGGGGTTTTCCAGGGTGAGGAAGAGCCCTGTGAGGTTTAGACATGCAAAAGGCATTGTGTAAAGTCACAGGGGAGTTTTTAGTAGTCAGTACATGTCTGTTAGTGATTCCACCTTTATGACAGGTTAGACTTGTGGAGAGAGAAATGCCTATAGGAATCAGTTGGGAATTATTTGAAGTGGAAACACCCACAATCATAAATGGTTTTTCAATGTAACATGTCTTTATTAAAGAAAGCATCTTCTTTATTATTTTGGTTGTGTTTTTTTTTTTTCCCCTAAGAGGTAATAATAATGAACAGCAGTACTTCTAATATTGGATAAAGAGTCTAAACAAAGGCAAAACACATGTCCAGTAGCAAGTTATTGCTTTGTTTTGGTGTTGGTTTGTTCGTTTTTGGTGTGTGTTGGGGTTTTTTTTTTTTTTTAATTTGTTTGTTTGGGCTTTTTTAGTGAGACCCTTAATCCTGTTTGGTATTGCACATTTCAATTGCTCTTGAGATGTTTTTCCATGGCACTAAGGGAGAAATCATAACAGTTCAGCAAAAATGGATGCATGGAAAATCAGAAATGTGTGTTTTATATAAGACCATTGGAAGTACATCCAGATGGGAGAGATGGTGCTGCCTGGAATACTGGTGCTCTCTTTGTAGCAAGGAGATTTCATTGCTGTCCTATTGAGGAGTGAGGTTTTCTAAAATTCTCAAAGCTTTTGAGATGTTTTGTGTTTCCTAATGCACAGCAGCAAAAAGCTGAAACATTCTGATAACTTTTTGTAGTTAGTATAGTTGGTTTATTTAATGTCCTTGCTTAGCGAACGTAATTGTTGCTGATGAAAATTGAAAAGTTAATACTTACATGACTCAAGGCAAACAACTTTGAAACAAGCCTGTTCCTGAAGTTTTCAGTTTTAGCAGATGCTTCATTTCAGACAAAACTTTAAATACCTGTGACTCATGGCCACCAACTAAAAGCGTTTTGTTGTGCCTAAGGGTACAAAACAATTTCCTTTATGTTTTGGGCAGTGAGTCATGGCTGAAATGCAGGTCAGTAGTGTGCTAAAGGTAAATTGGAAACAGGGATTATATGGGCAACATCTGGAGTTCATGCACCATTTGTGGGAATGCACTTTGCTGTTGGAGCTGTCATGGATTTACTCGTAATAAATGACCAGGTGGCTCATAAAGTTTATTCTGCTGGTGCCTTTGACCTCTGGAGTCGCTGGTGACAAAGAACGGTGAGCTTCCGCTTCAATGCTGGTTAAGGACAGATAAAGACTGTTGATGGTTATGATTTAATTAGAGATGGGGCATGGGGTTGTGCAATGAGCTGGTAAGATCTGGCTTGACTCAGCATGTTCTCCCGGTGTGCACATACCGGGATTTGTAGAACATGCAGACTGCTACTGCTTCCACTTGACTCCTCAGCCAGGGGGACAGCACTGTGTCATACGGTCTTGTGGGGTGGCAGCCTCTCGGTCAGGCTAGCTCAGCATCTGTGCTGTCAATTAGTGTCCCTGTGATTTTTGACTTCTCATAGCATTCAAGGTAAATGAAAATACCTTGCCTTCACTGCGAGCTAAGCTGAGAACAGCTCAGACTCATGAAATTACAGATGTTTTTTAAAATAAAAAGACCTATTTCCCTGGCAGTAAGTAAGGGGCTGGCAGAGCTCACCCTAGAGCCATAGGTGTGGATGTGGGAGGGAAGCCTTGTTCTCACCTCCTCTTCCAGGTGAAACACTTATGCCTATGCATAGCTGGCAGAGGCAGTCATTGATTCGAGCTGCCTTCCCATCTGCAGGTCTGAAGTTGTCTCTTCCTGTGCCAGCGGGAATTTTGTGCTCAGGGTTAGGTGTTCTGGCTGCACATGTGCGGCTGCCTCTCTGTGCTACCCCGAGACCAGAGGTGAGTAGGACATTTCAGCTTCCCAATTTGCCACGCCTGGGGTTCCTCTGGTTTTGGTAGCATCCAGATGTAAAGGTGTGGGGGTTTGCACAGCTGCTTCCAAGTTAGGGGTGTAAGAGTGTGATAGCTGGCATGTCTTAGTGACCTCTCCCCTGGGCGGCAGCTCTTCTTTGCTCAGGGTAGCAGGCATCAAACGAGCAAAAGGGTGGAAGTTACCGGGCCTCTGGAAGGTATGTCACCATTTGTGGGGCAGCTGGGCAAATGACTAAGTTCCCTGATGTCTCCTTCCTTCCTCATAGGGATGAATTTGATATTGTGGAGAGTGTGGACTGCAGCTGACTTCCCCAGTGACTCTGCTTGTCTGCTGACAGCGTTGTAGGTGGAAGATAAATTGCTCATCATTGCAGTCTGACAGCTGCCTAGAGAGCAGACTAGGAGTAATTCCTGAAGTTCTTCCTTAACTATTTCATTTACCTGTGTGGATGTTCACTGCTGAATTTCTAATGCCTTTACAGGGGCGGGTAGTGATGTAATTATCTGTCTTGTTCGTTTCGTGTATGCTAAGCATCCTAGATAACACAAGTAGTATATTGGTATGTATCTCTCAGGGAAAAATTTAGACTGTTAAAATAAGCTGGTAATGCAGTTTTACTGTATTTGGTAGAGGTTATTGCCTTGGGGTATGGCTTACCTCGTTAACCAGCCATGAAAACCTTGCAGTTTTTCCGCTTTGCTCCTCATCAGGTATATAACCTTGCATTTTATGTATCTACAGTTTGTTCACGGCAACAGTGGCTAGGGTATTTGTGTATTTCTGGTATATTTACACAAGGCTGCTCTCTGATGGTTGCACACTGGAGTTGGGTCTCTAATGCGTGTGTTGATGGACAGCTGCTTTGTAATTAGGTAAGAAAATGCCCTATTCATTCGGCAGGGAGGTTTGCTTACCTTGTATTGTGCCATTCAGTTACCTATTGAGGTGTAACCCTGTGAATGTGCTGTAATAACAACAGGCTGCTGGAAAAGTAGGTAGAAGAACAATAGCCTGAAATAAGATACTTTCTGGAGGCCTCACTTTCTGGAGGCACTCCAGGGGTGGTTAATAGACAATTCCTGAGCTTTTAGCAATTAAAAGTCTGTTCTCAAGCTCCAGTCAGGTTGCAAAATGTGGGGGTTTTTGTCTGGCAGTAGTATGGATCAGTGAGCCGAAGGGTTGTGAATAGTTTAAAAAAATCTTTTCTGACAGAGTTCAGGCCCTTGTTTCAGAAAAGCTGTTGAGAGAGCATGAAGGAGGTAGGATTTCTCCTGGGTTTCCAGCAAAGGAGTTTGATAGTCACTTAGGTAAGTGAAGTTTGTGGTATGTATTTGTTGTTTCAGATTCATATTCATCTAATGCTTTTTTCTACTGGTAAGGTTCAGTACTGGTTGGAGAAGGCTTCTTAGCCCCTTGATTTAGTATGACCACAGCTTCCCAGGAAGGAGAAGACTTGGGTCCAGGGTCCTGGGAGAGGAGCTGGGAGCTGCAGACACCATGGGCTGAGACTGGGTTGGAGCAGGAAGCAGGCACGGACCCAGAAATAAGCTTGGGAGCTCAGAGGGGTGTGCTGTCAAGAGCTGGAGTGCAGACTCCGAACAGTGACACTCTGGCCACCTTTGCTGTTTTTATTGCAATTGGAAGTGATGCTTAGTGAATCTATAAAAAAAATAGAGACCCTGGGGAATATTGTGTATGAAAGCATCTAAGTTTTAGGCTGCTGTTTGTTAGAGTATTTTTCTGAAGAGTCAGTTGCGGTTTTGAGGTGCCTTTGGTTTATTTGGGACCTTGAAAGGGAAGATTTTACCTTATTACTGCCTCTGGTTCTGGGACAGATGCTGTATGTTGCCATTTTGTTGGAGAGCAAGCATAAATATAGCTACAGCATTGCTAAATGCTGTGACTAACCTAAGATACTGTATTACATATTGTTTAAGATTTTATGCAGTCAAGGATGTTATCTTCCACTGAAAGAACATTTGGTACAATTTTATTTCAGTAATCTGCAAGGGGTTGCTAAGTGGACTTGGCAAATGGATTGCTACCTGCAGTATTGTGGAGAGTATTGTAAGAAAGGCTTGATAATGTTTTCTGCTCCTTTAGTACCAAAGAAGTTATGTGGAAAAATACCCTTTCTGAATATTTTCTCTTTACACTGTATACATGTATCTCTGTGAGGAAAGAACAACTGAAAAATATCTTAATTTTGTTTTCTCTACGTAATTGCTGTTTACTAAGTGGGGCTATCAGGTCTTAATGTTTTCATGTTTTCCCCTTTCTATGTCACCAGCTGAATAACTCATCTATACTTCTCTTTGTATTAAATGAAGGTTTTTTCCTCTTTAAGTAGACACATAGTGTCTTATTCCGTGGTGCTGTGGAGGTTGTTAAGTAGGTGGCCTCTGTTTTTTCATTTGCAAGCAAAACAAACTTTGTGTGAGCATAGTCAAGCATAAGCTTTTCTGACTGTGGCTGTGTTTCTTTAAAAAACAGTACAAACCCTTTTAGGTAGCTGCCATAAGTATGAACGTCCTTGCCTTGGCTGATGTGATAGCTAAATGGAAGCTGAAAGGGCTCTTTGAAAACCACTTGTGTATCCGTAGATAGCAAGAGTGGCAGAATTACAGCCAACTTGACCAAAATGAAGTGCCTTATGTATGTTAGGGCATATGAACAAAGTATGCTGCCAGGTTAATTTGCTCAAACTCAGAGCTGATTTTACAGTCAGCTCATTTCTTTGCTTCAGTCTTCCTGAGTTTGCTTTTTAATTCTGTGAATTAGCATCAATACACGTGGGAGGACATTTTCTTTGGATCCCACGCTAAATTATTCTGAACAGTGTAGAAGCCCTGACAGTGAGAGGAGTTGAATGTCTGTCTCTTCATCTATCCTGTTAATGGGCTTTTTCAGTGTGTATTTTTACACCTATTTGAAGCAGTGGTATTAGTATTCCAATTACTGTTCAAGCTCTTTGACTGTGCCGATGAGCAGTTATACAACATGTCTGAGTAGTTTTTTTTTCCCCAGGAGTGGGTAAGGACCGACAGTACAAGTATTCGCTTCTCCATGCAAGTTAACTTTTGAACTGAAATTCAGAGCTTGGGCTACAGATACTCTGAACAGGTCCCTGCTAAATGAGGCTGAGAGGCTCTTAAAGAATGGATGCTGTGTTGCAAGCACAGTGTCAGGAGGCCTGGATTTTGGTCTGGTGCTTCTGAAATGTTGAATGCAAATTTGGGTAGCATTTTCATCTTTCATCCATTATAGGAAGTGACTTTTTATTTATGTAGGGTTTAATCAGCCCAAATGATACTGATTGTTCTAGTGTAGTTAAATACATGAACCCTCATGTGTGGGCTTGTTACTGTGCTCCTGGGTGCCTGAGAGCTCTCTGTACCAGCTTCCAGTGTGTGTTTCTCCTTCAGGGACCTCTACTATGCCCGTGCTGCTGCCCTTTGAACACGGAGCAGCTTTGCCAGGTTTATCAGCAGAGGCATCCACAAATGAGATATCTGTGCCTGGTAGGATGCTTCGGGGTGAACTGCTGGGTGGTAGCTACTGGAGCAGAGGGCTGCCAGTGCACGGTTAATATATCCAAATCACGAAATGACTCCAAGTCATCCAGCTGTGGTGCATCACTGGCTCGTTTAGATGCTTAATTGAATTGAATTGCCCTCCCTATTCTGCTCTTTCCTACAGTAATAACCATCTTAAAGGGTATTTAGACCTTGCTATAGAAAAACTAGGCTAGGATTCTCTTCTCTCTTGGAGAGTTTGTCCTGTTGACTAAAAGCAGAAGTTGGCAGTTACAATCGTGGAACTTGTCCAGTTCTGAAGGAAGGTCCTCCTTCCAGTATGAGACAACCAGCAAGCTTTGGCTGATCCAGCTATGCCGATTTTAGGAAGTTACCATTTCAGTTTGCCGCCTGCCCCTTTGGCAGAGGTTACCGCTCCCCTGGCTGGGTCAACGGCGTGGAGGTGGGCATGCACACCTGCATCGGGTCATTGCTGTCATTGCAATTACCATGCAGCAGCGTGGGATTGAGGGGGGAGCAAGGTCTTAGCCTCTTGAGGATAGCCCCTTGGTTATGCTGGATTAGCAGTAATACGCAGCTGTGCGACGAGGCTGTTGTTTGGCACGTGCACGGAGGCTTTGCACTTCTAATTGATTTCCCTCACTTGTTTTCCTCCTTCTTGTAAGTGTGACCTAGAACAGGGGGTGCCGAAGCTGATTCGGTGCTTCTTGCACTGCAAGCAGTTTTATGTATTTTTATAGGCTATGAATTTAGTTGCCTTTTTTAATTAGGAGAATTTTCTTCTTAGGTTGAGTGATTCAGATTTCCTGCTGCTTACTGGTGGTGTACTGGATATAGTCAGATCTTGGAAGAGACTTGTTCCTTCACATAAACAAAGAAGGAAGAGGAGGATCCACTTCATCTAGTGGTGGTGGATCATCTTCAGACATTTCTGCATGACTACGTGGTTAGAAAAAAGGCACCATGTATGTGTGTGAGTGCCTTATGGTTCTAACACTTGCTGAGGTTCTTTTTTTTTTTTTGTAGTAACCCAAATTGGGTGTAGCAACCTGGAACAGGTTGCCCCGAGAAGCTGTGGATGCTCCATCCCTGGAAGTGTTCAAGGCCAGGCTGGAGGATGCTTTGAGCAACCTGGTCTAGTGGAAGGTGGAACTAGATGGTCTTTAAGTTCCCTTCCAACCCAATCCATTCTATGATTCTATTTCCTCCCTGCCCCACCCCCAATTTCCTTTACTTAATACCTAGGGTCAGACAGAGATAGCTGTTAAACTCAGAGGGTTTTTTTAGTGTTATAGATTTGCTGGCTGTGTTTTGATAACAAAATTGCTCCATTGCAAAAGCAGTGCTAAGTCAGGGAAATAAATCACAGGAGTATATGCATTGCAAGGGATGGTATTTTGAACTAGTAATCTGGAATAGAACAGCACCGTCTTGTTTAAAGGAAGTGTGGTTCTGTAGCTATCTATACATTTGCTGTATGTTTATAACATACGGCTATGTTTATAACATCAACAGAGTGGTTTTAGAGAATAAAAACCTGTTCCATGGTAAAAGTGACCTGGAAAGAAACTTCTTCATACAGTTCTATGTTGTCACTGTTTTTCATTCATTGCACACACACATATCCCTGACTGAGATGTTCTTCTGACTTGTTTGTTGGTTTCAGAAGCTTCCTGGCTTTTCCATAAGAATTATTTAGTGTCCCAGATCTGCCAATTATGACATTCTCCTGCTATGGGAACAGGAGCAGAGTGGCGAACCTCCAGGCAGAAACCTGGTGCAGAGGACACTGAAGCAGCTGCAGACAGAAGTGCAGGCTGTGCATTTGATAACATAAGGAATGAGTGCACTGGGATTGAAATGCAGGCATATGAAAGGTGACAAATTTAGCCCAGGGTAAACTTGCCTTTGGGAGAGCACTCAGTCCCTTGTAAGTGTCATGTGTTTACAGGTTTTAAATCAGGACAGCTTGACTTGGCACAGATTAACCCTTCTGTGAACCCCTATCCTCAGACTCTGCAACCCATAAGCATTTGGGTTTCTCTGGTCATGTTATCTGCTTCCACTTGGAAAAAACCAACACCATTCTGTGTGAAATGTTGAAGGTAGGGAGCATTTCTCCTGGATTTCCAGGCCTGTGGTGGTCCAGATGGAACCATGGCTCTGAGGAAGATGCTGGACATCTGGAGATCATAGTCACATCTACTCTAGGTATACACAAACTCAATAGCCAGAGTCAAACATGGCTTGCCTGAGTTGCACGCTTACGGTCCGGAAGCCTAGTGTGTCTCCAGCGTGTTGGCTAACCGAGCATGAACACCGCAGCTATCGTTTGTAGGCCGTAGAGCAGCCAGGCTTTCCAGAAGCATTAAACTTGCTGTGCGGAAGTGCAACCTTTCTTGTTTCCACGTAGAACAAATCTTCCAGAGCCACAATTGAAGGGGTTGGTCAGCCTCAGCCTAAGTTTTCTTCTTCCAAATTCTTCTTCAGTATCTGGGTGTTGCCAACAAGTAGCAACTTCAGAGAGTGTAACTAAAAATTTCTGTCCTTACCCATGAAGGTATGTGCGGGACATTGTAGTCTTTGAACTGGTAATGCAGCCTTCTGAAAGCAGAAAATTGACAAAGGCTGGAAATGGAGTGCATAGGAAAAATTAACGTGTTAGTCCTCAAAATTGGGTTACCTTGACCTTTGTCACTTCTGTAGTGCTTTTGTTTTGCATTAACACGTCTTCCCAGTTTGATTGCACGGAAGTAGCTATTTCACGTTCCCTTCACCAGGAACGATACCCAGATGATGAGAGCCAAGGCTTGGCCCTGTCTGGTTGTGTCTTACATCACATCTCCATTTGGTGACCTCAATTTTCCAGGGTTGCTAAGGCTGTTTTGTGGAGGCCCCACCAGGCTGTTGCAGCACTGGCCCTGCGCAGGACTCCTGGAAGCCTGTGCTCTACAGGCTTTGACCCCTATGAGGGGAGCATTATTGAGTACCAGTGTTGCCAGACAACTGTGATTCATTCAGCATGTGTTCATAGTGACACGATCGTTATAACCAGGGTCATGTCATAAACCATGACCCTTGAGGAGGGGAAGGTTGTGTTTCTCTATCTAATTTACTGGGATTCAGAAACTTCATAGAATTAATTGATTTGTGCCATGAGTGGGTCAATGATGTACTTTGAAAGCTCTTACGGATTTTTATGTGGCTCCAGGAAAAGTGAAACTGCCTCTGCCCTTGCATATTTTAAAGCAAAATTCTTCAGAGTTTTTATTAGCAACCACAACAGACATTTAGCTTCTGAAACTGCTCCCAGACGTCAGACGGAAGAGCTGAAGTTACAGGCCCTGTGCCGATATTGTTGGATGAAACACTGTGGTCTTTGTCATGCAAAGAGTGGGCATAAGGATATATTAATATTAATTTCAGGCCCTGGTATTTGGGATCTTTTTTTGAAAGGGTTATACCTACTTGCTACTTTCATCTGCATTTTTAAATTGGGGCCTTAAACATATATCTGTATGGTAATAGCTTTTCGGGTGGGAGTGGCCTCATTAAAAATGTACTTCGAGGTCATGATAATATGATCATTTGAGGTGAAAAGCCAGTTTTAATATTTTCTTTTAAAAGCATTGCATAGTGAGTGCCCTTGAGTCATGTCTCGTGCAGCTTCTTTACTCAGCCCGGAGTAGTTGTCAATAGAGCGTCCCATTGTTTCTGTCTCCCTTGACTGCTACTTTAGGAGAAATCTGTACCCGAGGACAGAAGATCTAGTAATTTCTCATCTAATTTATGACCAAGAGAGAAGTAGTGGTCTTTTCATAATTGGTGGTAGCTCTGAAATGCAACTGAATTTGAAATTCCACCACAGGCATGTTGATGTGGATGCTTTCTTCTCCTTGTCTTAATTTCTTGGTATGCTTGCTGAGTGAGAAATGC
>NW_010256067.1:29921-45430 GCF_000690775.1 Eurypyga helias
GGAAAGAGGAGAAATCTGTAAACAGTCTTGCAAGAATATAAAAAATGGTAATGTAGACTACCTGAGTGATCACAGAACCCTGACATAGAAGAAATGGAAGATAAAACAAGGCTGGGGGGGGGGGTTGTGTCAATGTTGCAATTGTGGTGGGATGTTTTGTGTTTCAGTGGCTGTGCTTTACTGACATCACTAATGCTTTCAACTGAATAATGAAGTTAATAGTCCAATAATAAGAGTGTTTATGTGTGGGCAGAGTTCATATCTTTAATGTATCTGATGTTCTGTTAGGTGAAATTTTCTGCAAACCTGCTAACAAGACTGTGATCATTCATTTATGGTGTGTTTGGGAGCTTATTCTTGTAATCCAGAAACTTTAGAGTGACTTCTTTTAAAGTCTAATTTTACTTGTAAAATTGTACAAAATTGTACAAAACTTCTGTGTTGATGTAAGTATCAAAACTCAACAAAAGGAAAAGAAAACATGGTTAGAACTTTAAACAACAAAAGATCTTAAGAAGAGATGATGAACAATAAGTGGGTTGAAAAATCACGATTACATACATTGATCAGCCATTTAGGCAGCACAATTGACTGATATTTCCTTTCTGACTTATGTGAGATAACCAGCAAAATGGAGTGAATCCAGGTAAGTTTAAGTGGTTGATGGATGATGTATAACTCCAGCAGTAGTTAATGAATGTTATTGTGAACTTAATTAGGCAAAGGATGATAAGTCACATTAGAAGAAAATATAGCTAAACTAATGTGTGTGTATATTAATGCCATACTTTATAACTGGCATAAACTTAAATTTGCACTTGCAAGCCTTGTTCCTACAAACTAGCCTTGGCTGGACTGTCCTTTAACCAAAATCCCACATGAAGTTAATAGGTGACAGGGAAAGGCAACAGGAGTATCTGGACAGAGTCCACCCAGGAAACAGAACGTTTGTAGTAGGTTTTTAAAGAATAAGCATTTGTACATTATTGTGAAATATAGTTACCGACATTTGGTTTTGGTTTTGCAGTAAAAATATCCCATTCACCAACATTAAGAATCAAAGAAACCACAACTTAGAAGAAAAAAAAAAAAAAGAAATAACAGCAATACTTAGAGATTGTCCAAGATAATTTAGCATGAGTTTTGTCTCGCGTTGGCCTTGAAGCCATGATGATAACATGTTGGAGTTAGTTGTGTTTGTAGTAGGCTGAAGGCCTTTGGGTTGGGGTATTTTTTGTGTGTTTGGTTTTTTTTAAGGAACTGCCAACCTTAAGAACATAATAAAGACACATATTGTGTGCATGAACACTCTGTGTCAGAGCCAAAAAGATAAAGCATTGAAAAGATAGAGCATAAAAAATGTTGTCTGTGATGTGTTGAATTCCAGCTGAAGGCTTCTCAGCCTTATTAAAATCAATATATCTCCAGTGGTAGGGGAGCAAGTGGGTTCTCAGCCGTGCTGTTGAATAGGTAGAGATGCTTAAAGGTGTCCTGGCTTCTTAAAGTTTCGTCCATATTAATTTTTCTGTTTTCATCACCAGTGGAGCTGTGTTGATGGCAAGAACGTGGTGGTGCTTGGGAAAATGGAAGCCTAGAAAGGGCGTGCTATAAAACTGCATCTGTCCTGCAGTCAGGTTACCTTCTGACCTGTCTTATAAGCCTTACATGTCCCTAAACCCTGGATAGCTTCAGTAGTGTGGAGCTCGGTCTAGCCTGAAAGACCTGCCCTTGGATGGGGACTTTGTTAGGCAGTTAGCTCACCTAGAGCACCATGTTTCTGTGTCCTTTCTGGCAGCTGGGCCTTAGGCTGCTAAGCCAGCCTGGGTTTGTTGGGGTCATATGTTTGCTTGCATTAGAGGCTGGTTTTGGCTGTGCTGGGCCCATCTGGTGGGTCAGTGCTGACAGGGCATGGGGCTCAGGCCACGGGGGAGTTGCCTCACCCCAGTGCCAACTCTGTCACTGAGCTCCTGAGCCAGATGGGCCTTTCCTTCTTATCTGTGGCCCTGTAGCTGCTTTTTCTCTGTTAGAAATTCCTTTAAAACAAAACATTGATGTCTCAATTGCAGTTCTTGCATCTGTGTTCTGTCTACCCAGTGTGACTTTTAGTATGTGTGCAAGAGTGACCTTTTGAAATTCCAGCCTGGCTCGCAGGAAGCTGGTGTGACAGCTCCTGAGGTGGGAGAGTTGTGCTGCCAGCACCCTGGGGCTGCACCTGTGCAGCTCCGACTCCCCTGTGCCTCGTGTACCCCAACAAAATCTTCTGGAGAGCAGCTTTGCTTGGTCGGCAGAAGAACCTAAGCAGTTCCGGAAGGAATGGGGGAAAGGCTTGGCTAAGAGGAACCAAAGGTTTGCCTGGCTGGGGAACAGGGCAGACTGTTGCCTGCAAACCTGCTGTCTAAAAAGAACAGAGGAAACATAAGGTTCTCAGGTTTATGTTTCTTTTTCAGCAGACTGTACCTCCATAGCAAAATCTAAAAGAATCTGCAATTTGAAAAGCTTGTAAATCATGATTCTAGACAAAATGATAAAGCCTAGAAGGATCTAGTTAGCTTTTTATGGTTTTGTAGCTTGAACTGACAAGCCGAGTCAGTTCTTCAAGTTCTCAGTAGTGAAGTAAGCTTTTAAAAGCTCTCTTCTTCTCTGAGACTCCTCTGCCCCAGTTTGAAATCAACAGTGATTAAGCAGCAATCAAGCATGTGGCTCAGTGCTTACAAAACTGATATTCACCTACCAAGTTGTTCTGAGAGTTTGACTTAGACCCTTGCACCAAAATCATGTGAAGGTTTTTTGGGGAAGCAGGCTGAGTTTTTTTTCTGTGCTGTTTTAGGAATCTTCACAAAGCCAGAAAGTGTTAAAATAGCTTTTGTATTGGACAGGAATATATTAATTTTTAATAATGAACAGCATTAGATAATTGACATCATATGACACTTAAAAATCAGCACAACTGATAATAGCCCTCCATTGTCAATGACTCAGTGGGTTTTCCCCAGTGCATGCAACTTGTACTACTCAGGCAGACGAGACCGCATGTGGAGTGAAACTGCCAAATATTTTTTTGCAGGATGTTGAAGGCAAAATTGCTTTCCTGGAATGTGGCAATTCCTGAATTGCTGCCTAAGGGGAAGCCAGATGCAGTCAGCTGTGTCACTGCCTGAAGCCGGCCTCGCCCCCGAGTTTCCTGCCTGCAGCTCTCCCTGTGCTAGATACAGAGTGGGAGCAGGGGGAGAGACAGCGAACTGGGATTTATCATCTCGTGCACAATTTCGTAAGAGAGAAATCCATCCAGCAACCTGCACCTGCATGACGGGGGTGTGGGGACATGGTTCACACCTCGGTTACTTGGCTGCCCTGCCTGCAAAGGGCCAAGTGCCTGACAGAGAAGGTTTTGTGTGATTTCCTCAGGAGATGCTGGCCGCTAATCAGCTAAGCTGGTGGGTGGGTGGTCCGTACTGGTGGAGCCAACAGAGGATGCCTCAGCCATCTTCAGCTCCCACCACTTAAATAATAAAGCATGGGAGCTGTGGGAAAGGAGTCGCAGGCGGGGTTGGCAGTGGGCAGTAAAGGGGAGGTCCCCTCCAGCCCTGCCTTCCTGTGCAGGAACAAGAGCATGGTTTGTTCTCCTCCCTTCTGGAAGGTGTGCTAAAGGTCCGAAAGAAAAGATTTCTCTAGCAGAGGGGAAACGGTGGTCTCCTGGAAATAAAATAGCTGTAAAAGACTTCATCTTCTGAAACGTGACACAATATTAACAGAAAATCCAAGTTCAGGGGTTGGGAGTGTAGTGGTGGCTTTTATAGATTTGAGATGACCAAGTGGCTGGTTCCAGCACTTAGGCACTGTTTGTCTCTTGAAAGATTGATGGTCTTAAGATACCAAAATATAAAAAGATGAAAGCTTGCAGCGTGCCTCAGGTGATTAAGGATGGAGTGGCTGTCTCGGTTGTGTTTGTTCCAACACATACTCTGTATTTTAGAGATGACAGAGATAGAAAAAGGGTTCTGTGGAGAAGGAAAAGGGGGAAACTGAAATCAGAGTGCACCTCAGGTCTGCAGTGAGGCTCCTGAAGTGATGTAGAGGAACAGACCTTGAGTAATCCTCTTTGGTCCTAATGGGGAAAAGGGTTTTGTCTTGCACCTGTAACAGTGTCTTCTTTGGAAAAGAGCTGCTTTGACTTGGAGGTTTTCATAACAAGCCACCCATCAATTTGGTTTTATGTTTTAATTTGTATATGCCATGGAGAGGACAAAAAAGACTTAATTCTGCAGATTTATTAAGCTGACATGTTTCTCTGGCCCTTAGCTCTAGGGACTGTGCAAGGTCAGTGTTATTGAGACTGTGGTTTATGGCAGTGGGTGTTGAGGAAAATTGTTTTACTGTGCTTACTTATTTTATTTTAATATTAAGTGGAGATTAGTGCATTGCATTTTTACTAATTGAATCTTCATTTATTTGTTGATAACTAAACCCAAATGCAAATGGTTGTAGAAGAGTTTCTTATAAAATGCTTGCATTATGGCTGAAATTGTGTTTCCTCTGTCCCTGAAGTTTTAGCTTTGTTTCCTGGCCTGTAAGATTTTGCATTATGGTTGCATGTGACATACATACAAAGAGAGCAACACTGTCAACAAGGAACCCTGCAAAATGTTTAATCTGGCATTTCCAAGTGATGAAATTAAAGAAGATAAGAATAAAAGCACTGCAATAGCAAAAATCTATTTCCAGCTTCTTCTGCATAGAAACAGTGACATACGCAGCACGTCAAGATGCTTCCAGTCCTACCTGCTGTCCGTAAACGCAGGAGGAGGCTTCATGTAGGAAGAGGCAAGGTGTATGGATGTTTCTTGCTAAAACACCTGGGATAGGTAGTGGGAGGGTTTTTCTAAAGGGCACCTGTATGCTCTTTATGATGGAGAGAAGTAATGTGGGAGCAGAGAAGAATGTTGCACAGAAGATGCTGGAGCACAGGGCCTTTCAAGTTACAAGTAAACTGAATGTTTTCAACGTACCATTTAACTGAGGGTTGGGGGCTAGAGCATCCTGAAAGGCCGGTACATAGGGAAGGTATCCTGCCGTGACGCCTTGTAACCTGAATCGGAGCTGTGAATCTCTGTAAGAGCTATATACAGAGGACAGCAAAAGTGGAAAAAAATCTGAAATAAAGGTGTGTTAGCACTAATGTGCTAGTGACCTATTTATGTGTAATGTAGATACAGAGAAAGAAAAGCCCCTTTGGGGTTATATGCCTCATTGATGAGCTCCAAATGAATGTATGTGGTTCAGCCTGCACCCCTCCCCTGTCCTTCCTCTACCCCTCTGGGGTCAGGCTGGGTCCTGTGCTACAGAAGTAACTTCGTATTGGTGAAATGCTGTGGCTGTGTTTCCAATTTTATGGCTTAATTAACACGGTGGTTAGGTCTTCTGGTATTTAGTGCTTTACAGCACCGGGTTGTTTGTTGTTGGGAATTGGGTGGTGGTGAGAGGAATGGCGAGGAAGCTTTGCAGTCTGCTGGGGATTGCCTCGGATTAAGTGCTCTGTGTTGGACATCTCTTGTGCAATAAAAATCAGTTCTGTGACTGACTGGTTGGGAAAGCAAGGGAGACTGCCCCTCCACAAGCAGCTCTGCAGTTAATGGACATGATAAGTTATGATACGAAAAGCTGAGTGTAAGTATGGCCTCTGGATCAAGGGAGTCCCAGTCTGCACCACTGGTGACCACATCACAAACTACGTCAAATGGCAGGAGCTGGATGTTTGGTGACCAAGGCTTCTTTTGCTGTCATTGACAGTGCCTGGGCAAAGGTGAGCCCCTGTCTCATCATCTTCGGAAATCCCACCTTTACCAGAGTAGCTGGGCCATTTGCACCTTGCGGACAGGGTTATACTTTATTTATTTCTGCTCCAGGCATTAAAGAAGCACAGTTTGATTCATACTTCCTTTACAAACAAAACAGTTTGCTGGGCTAGGACACTGCCTAAAGGTGACAGTAATAGCTGTTGGAGCACCTAATGAGCAAATTCGGTTTAGGCAAGAGATTTTGTTTTAATTTGTTGCTAAACCTCCAAGCTGTGTTGTCTCCTCTCTTACTCCAGAATAAGGAGCCATTAACTCCAAGCTTCTCTTTGAAGCCTTGCCATTTCATTTTGCTCTTTCGTTTTAGGCAAATCTCTTGGCATGTCCATGCCTTGGTGTTTGTCAGTTTTAAAACGAGGATACTTTTTCTTAACTCTCTTCCAGGGAGAACTTGTTCGTTGTTGCCTCTGAAGGAGAAACTTTTGAATGTCGGAACAGCTCTCCAATAGCTAAATATGGGTTTCTATTAGAAGGGTCCTATCTGACTGAGGCAAAAAGGGACATTTGAATGAAGCACTCTGTTGTGCCATCTTGTGGTGTCCCCTGTCTTGTTCAGTAAATTAATTTCAAAGGTGTTTTTCTTCACTTCTCTTGAAACACAGCAGATTTATTGCCAGCACTTCTGATGTCTGACCCAACTTTTTTGTAAAAACCCATTTCACTTACAAGCTGGTCCCCGTACCATCCTTTGCCATCCAGAAAACATGGAAAATGGTACGCCGTAACAGACGAGGCTTGAATTTTTAATGCAGTATTGTGGCAGTAAGGACCTGTGAAAACCTGCTCTCTGCACAGCTTGCCAGTGGCAGGGCAGAGGCAGGCAGGCTCTGTCTGCAGCTCCAGCAAGGGGACCTTGTTGAGGAAGCTGTGGTTGACTTAAGGAATGATCGTAGAGAAACGTGCAGTGGAGCTGTCCTTCATAGGGATGGCCGTGGTCGTTATTGTGCTGCAGACCTTGCCCTGTCTTAGGTAGGAGAAAATCCTACTGATGCAAATAACAGCTTCCCTTGCTGCTGAGGGTCTTCTCTGGGGCGTGTTTTACGTTGGTCTTTGACTGGCTGCACAGGCACCCTCAACTTCAGCAAGCCTGGGAACGTGTTCAACTTGGCTAAGGTCAATTCAGGGAGGGAGAAATTCCAATTTTTGTGTGTGAATGCCAAGAACTGAATTGCACTAACACTTTCCCAAAGGATCTTACCCAGCTACAAAAGACTTGCCTTTAGTGTTGGTGGATAAATAAGTAGGCATTTGGAACAGGAGTGAATAAGGTTTGTCATTGGTTTGATCATAGATGACACTTTAAAGGTAGCTGAGACCAAATGATCAGAGGCAAATTCAACCTCGAACAACTGGGAGGGCTGTGGGTGAAGGTGGTGGTGCTGCGAGCCCTTAGGTTGGGGCTGAACCTGGGCTCCTTTGCTGGTGTCAGTTCTCTGCAGAGAAATCCACCGAATGCCAAGTGACACCACAGTTTCAGAAACATCATACAAATTCGTGTTGGGCCTCAGCTAATTAGCCTTCCAAAAAGACCGCCAGGATGTCAGCTTGTCTTTTCGTGTAGGTAGGCTCTGTGTTTTTAGCAAAGACTGCCTCTCTTGAAACCAGCTCTAATATCTCTAATGTGGTGCCAAAAGGGCCCTTTTATCTAATCAAACTCCAGTCGCTTCAGGATGGAGCATTTACAACATGAGGCATGCAACCCAGGAAATGAACGGTCGATCCTATAGGGACTGAGAGACTGGATGCTCTAACACATATTGATTCATTTTAACAAAACCAAAACTATTAGTGCTGCTGCTTTACCTTATGTAATTATGTGTACATTAGATACTGAATCAGTAGTAGTCATGGAAAGCTTGTGATAGAAATCGTAAAGCAACTAGTAAGTGTGAAAAATTAAAAATTAATTAGGATATTTGGCATAATAATGGTAATGAATAAAGATAAAAATAGGGATGGTATAATGAAGGTGTATGTAAGGAAAAATGACTGTTTTATGGACATCAAGGAATTCTCAAAATGATGGATATCTAAATAAGAAACCCTGCCACAAATGTTTATTTCCTCAAGTAAACTGTAATGGAAGAGGACCAAAGCAGTTTTGAGGCTGACAAAATGACAAATACTGGGGACAAAAGAAACTACAGTGGAAGGGCATGTTCAGAAAGTCTATTTTAAGAAATAAAATGGCAACAGTTGATAAAAAAAAATACTAAGCTTGCTTTTTCTTTCTTTTTTTTTTTTTTTTTAAATGTCTCTGTCTCCGTTTCCAGCACAATTTGCTAATACATCATTTTTTTGAGATTTAAGCAGAGGAAAGTTTCAAAACATCTGTGCTACAGTGGAGCGAGTATCACACAACTTCCCAGGGCCCGTGAAGTGCTGGGGTGGTTTCATTTTTTTTATATTTCATCACGATGCCATGACACTGACTGTGTTTTCCAGAAGTCTCTATTCCTGGGCATTTTAAAAGCGAGTAGTAGTGATTTTTAAAATATTTCTTCTATTTGCTTGTGAATTTGAAACTGCTTTAAATATAGATAAGGTGGCTTGAGTTGCTGTGGTCTGTCTGGCAAAATAGATGCAATTAGCACGGAGCTGTGTTGCTCTAATGATCTTCCCAAGACTGACTGCCAGGTAGGGTGGCTGGGCTAACCCAGTGTAGCCCTGTTAATTTAACTTACAGTGCTAAAATGGGTAATAAGCCTAGGATTTGACAATAAATCACAAAATGCATCTGCATGTTTATATGTTGTTGATATACAGGCTGAGGAAGTGTGTTCAAATTCATTTATTTATTGAAACCAATTATTTATTCTGGTAAATAGAAGATGACCTTGTAAGCCATGAGTCTCTGGAGAAGTAATTTGCAGGGTATGTTTTCGTGAACATTTCCAAATTAATTTCCAGAATTTAACTTGTTCCATTTACATAGTGAGCAGTGTAGGGAGCATTATGGAATTTGGAGTGATAAAAACGTTAAGAAATCAAGTCGGGTATCTGTGTGTGAGTAGGAGTCACCTAACATTCAAATGGTAATCCTATTTTGTGCTTGAAAAGAGGCAGAGTAGGAAGACAGACCAGAGCTACTGTAAACTGAACATAATTCTCTTTTATTGTTCCTTCTGTGGAGCAGCAGCAAGGTTATGTGCTCTCTATAAAATTCACCTGGATGGGCTCGCCGCCTTGGCGTCAGTTACGTGCAAACGTTTTGGCTTGCAGTTGTGTTAAAGCGTGAATCCACTCCTGAGTCTTTCTTTACTCTGCCTGTGTTTATCTTTTGATAGGATCTTTTAACTTTATTAATGATTGAACACCACTTGTGACCAAACAAAATGGTTATGGAGGGAATAGGGCTGTGGCTCATTGAGTGGAACACATGAACATTTTCTCATCAGAAGATAAGGCAGGTTATAAACTGCATCCAGCTGACACTCTGATGGGCTGTGAGTGAGGGAGCTATTTGTTCAGAGATTTCCCTTCTTAGGGGTCTGCTCCTCCAAGTCTCTGGTTTTCAAAGTGACTTTGACCAGGACACTCCTTCTGCTGAACTCAAGGTTCCCTGCATGCAAAATAAGCCTGGGTGACAGAATCTTCTCCGTAAAATGCTAGAGATCAACTGGTTGCTGCTTTTGCTTTTAGAGTTTCTTTGTATGAAGAAATCAAAACCTCCAGGAAATGTAGAATCTGCCTATTCATAAAACCCAGCGCTCTGGATACTTCTGAAAGCCCTAGACAATTGTGCAATTAAGCACATACTCGTTATTCATGTCAGAAGAATGCAACAGAGACCTGGGACTTCCTTCACAAAAGTAGCTTTGTGCTTTAAAGAGGACTTGAGCTGCGAGCATGAAAATACCTCCAGTGCCCCTGCCTTTGGCACCAGCATTGTATTTTGCAAGGGAAGGAATAGTGACATGTTGTTTTAAACAGTCTATAATACATGTTCTGTTGCCCTTGCAAGTACTAACAATTGTGCAAGATGCTATTGACAGAGACATGGGTGAGCTGGCACCTTAATAGCCATTATTTGTTTATGCACTGCAGCCTTATCGAAGAGAAGGAGGTCACTGAAAACTGTGTTTTGTAGCTTATCCAGCAAGTCTCAAGTTGATTTGGGGTAGAAGCTACTATGCTGCTAAATGTGAACGAAAAGGGTGATGTTAAATTGCAGATATCGCATAAAATTTTGAAAAGGTTGAAAGAAAAAATATATCAGAAAGCAGGTAAAGTAAGTCTGATCCTGTCAGAGGTCATGATGCACACTCATGGATTTTAGCAGCTAGAATTGTGGTAACTGCCAAGCTTCTTCCTGGCCATTTCTGCCACTGCCAAAAGGAAAAATAGTAGTCCTGCTGTTGTCGAGATGGGACGTTAATGTTGCAGTAATGTTGCATTGACTTTATGTAAAAATCAAACTTTTACTTGTTTGTGACAGTCTCAGCTGTGAAAACTGTAGAAACCTTGATGTTACTGGATTAGAAGGCTCAGGCTTTTTTGTACCATCTTATTGCTCAAGAATAATTTCTTTACTGGCTGATCGGGGAGTATCATCTTACATGGGTCCTCTCTGTATAGAAATGCATCTTCTGAAGGTAAGTGGGTACTTCAGCTTTGTTGGTTTTAGCAAGATCACTTGGAGAGTGTTGGTACATCTACCAGGCGAATACACGCCAACATGTACTCTGTTGGAATATCCTTCTCCAACATAATTGTGTTACAGCATTCTGGTTACCTGGTTTGCGTTTGACTTTATTTGGACTGCTGACGTGTACTGTCATTGTGTTAAAGGGAACCCGTCAATGCTCATAAAGTAGCTTGAACCTGTATATGCAGGCAGATGTTTTGTAACAGGACTGTGCTGTGCTTTCCTGTAACCAGCTGTCCCACTGTGGTGGCATACACGTGAACACTGATCTCTCTAATGTTGTAGGCCACAGCCTAGAAAGTGTATACGGAGAGCAGCTCTTCAAAAGCTGTCCTTTCCTCTGACTGTCTTAGGTCTGCTCATGAGACGTGGTAACCAGAAGCAGATCAGGAGAAGCTGTTGCAACTGCTCTGCCTACTACCCTTGAGGCATTTTGCTGGTGGTGCTGGTGCAGGGAGGGTGCCTCATCACCCACCCCTCTTTGGGGCTGGGCAGCTTGTTTGTGGGTGCGATGGTGGCATCCAGCTCTGGGGCCCCCAACATAAGAAAGATACTGACCAGTTCGAGCGGGTCCAGAGGAGGCCACAAAGATGGTCAGAGGGCTGGGATATCTCTGCTATGGGGACAGGCTGAGAGAGTTGGGCTTGTTCGGCCTGGAGAAGAGAAGGCTCCGGGGAGACCTTATAGCACCTTCGAGTACCTGAAGGGGCTACAAGGAAGCTGGGGGGGACTTTTTAAAAGGGCCTGTAGTGACAGGACAAGGGGTAACAGGTTTAAATTCAAAGTGGGGAGGGTTAGAGTAGACATCAGGAAGAAGTTCTTCCTGGAGAGGGTGGTGAGGCACTGGAACAGGTTGCCCAGAGAAGCTGTGGATGCCCCATCCCTGGAAGTGTTCAAGGCCAGGCTGAATGAGGCTTTGAGCAACCTGGTCTAGTGGAAGGTGTCCCTGCCCATGGCAGGGGGGTTGGAACTAGATGGTCTTTAAGGTCACTTCCAACCCAAACCATTCTGTGCTTCTATGGGTAAGAGAGACATTTACTGACAGTGAAGCCTTTTTTGTGAGCACACAGGGCTGTGACTGAGGGTATGATCCTCCCCAGACACTCCCAGGAGAGTGATGTACACCTACTGTGGGCAGCTGCCCTGAGGAGGTGGGTGAAGGAGGAGAAAGAATCAAGGTTTTATTATTGTGGGAGAGAACGGCTGTCAGGCTGGGGCAGCTGTGGCTGTACAGTGGTAAAACCTCTTGTGTTGACCCCTTCTCTGTGTACCGGCTTGCGGAAGACACGCTTGTGACGTTTGGCTCTGTGTCAGTGATAACCAGAGCACTAGGTCTAATCACATCACCCCTGAAACAGTCTCCTAATACTTAATACTAGTATAGAGCAGCATTTGTGCTCTTAGGTTTTAGCAAGATGGGGTTCAGCTGAGATACCAAAGCTGAAATCCAAACTCCCAGCTTGTTCAATTGGCATTCGCAGCTGGGCACTAGGGTTGCCTTCTCAGGCCAGTTCTCCCTCTGCGAGTGAGGAACATGTTTTGTTTCAACCTGCCCACCTGGACATGGATACTTACAGAGCAGAACTTACTGTTCAGGGGGTCCCAGCTGTGTGAAGACCTCTGCATGTGCTGCACGATTTTGGTCCAGATGTTCAAATTCATTTCGTTTCATTTTTGTGTCTAGAAAAAGATGTAGCCAGCAGCAGCTTATTTTGTAGGTAGGTAAATCAAAAAGCAGTACTGTAGTTTTGCAAAATGAGTCATGAAAGCATAAAATCTGTGAGTGGGATGTGCTACTGGAGATTGGAGTGGTATTATTATGTATCTTTATATTTTCGTTGGCAGTAACTTCAGAAATATTTGTTTTGTCGTGTTTTCCCACCAGTCGCTGGTCTCACTAATCTAATCACGTTTTTCCGTTGTCCTTGCTGGAGAAGAAATGTAGGTGGTGTTAATGAGAAATCATTGCATTAGTCTAGAAATGCACCGAGTGTGTCCAAAAGAAAATGTTTGCTTATGGTCTCCGATATTACTGATGATAACATGTTTATCTTGCACATTTTTTGTTACATTAAAGTACATCATATGTTCCTGGTAGGACTTCTTATCCTTGCTTCTTTTTAAAGTGTCACTAGGATTTCTAGTAGATGTTCTTGAGAGAGTGATTGAATAAATTTCTTCAGTTCGGTGCTGTACTAACTAGCTTATAGGCGATCGCATTGCAGCAGTCTCTTCGCTCCTCACTCTATTGGATCCAAGTCCCATTTTGCTTCGTTCAGTCTGTGACAGCAAAGGGAATAGACGCTCAGTCTGCTAGCAGGTTTTTCCCTTTGGTTTCAAGATTTACCTGGGAAAGAATCTTCAATAACATTCCTGAGAAATTAAATATTTCTTAAAAATTATGTTCTTTTTTTTTTCCAATAGGTGTTGGCTTCATGTCGGGCATTTCTTTTAACATCTCGGATTCCCACCAAGGTAAAGTCACTGTGTTTCTATAAATATTCTGGTTGTTCAGATACAAATGTAAGTTGCATAAACTCAGTAGCATAAACATAGCACATTTTAGTTATATTCGTGCCTCTGTTAAAAAATAACAATAATTGAGGAATGGTATGTTACATGATGTTGAGTTTGAACGGTGCTTCCGTTAGTGTCTGTCTTAAGTGGATTTGTCGATTTATATATAATGTTTCAGAGGAATTTTAACTTAGAGAAATGCAGGACGGTGAAGAATTATGTTGGAAACACCAACTTGAAGAAACTATGAGATGAACCTGATGATCTTTGTAGTGACAGGGACAGTTTATGTCCAAACAAGCTGCTGATGTTATTCCCTTTAGTGTTTGTAGCGTCAAATAGGAATATATTTGATTTGGAGACAGAAATTATGTTGAGTTTTATTAAAATTCTGCTGTTTTCTGATGATTTCTGTGGTTCTTTTTGAAAAGCATCTTGTAACAGAGAAAGATAATTTCCACATCAATGAAAATAACTGATGTGGAAGAATGACTCTTGTCTGCCTTGGAATCAGTGAATGGGAATTTGGCACATGTTCTGTTTTGTTGTGTTTTACACACGTTTCTGTGCATCTAAGTGTGTGTGTATATCATAGAATCATTTAGGTTTGAAAAAACCTTTAAGATGATTGAGTCCAACTGTTAACACTGCCAAATCCACCACTAAACCATGTCCCTAAGCACCACATCTACAGTCTTTTAAAATGCCCCCAAGGATGGTCACTCAACCACCTCCCTGGGCAGCCTGTTCCAATGCTTGACAAACCTTTTGGTGAATAAATTTTTCCTGATTTCCAATCTAAACCTCCCCTGGTGCAACTTGAATCTGTCTCCTCTTGTTCTATCACTTGTCACTTGGGAGGAGAGACCAACACCCACCTGGCTACAACCTCCTTTCAGGCAGTTGTAGGGAATGGTAAGATCTCTCCTGAATCTCTTCTTCTTCAGGCTAAACAACCCCAGTTCCCTCAGCTGCTGCTCACAGGACTTGTGCTCCAGACCCTTCACCAGCTCCGTTGCCCTTCTCTGTACAAGCTGCAGCACTTCAATGTCTTTGTTGTAGTGAGGGGCCCAAAACTGAACCCAGGATTCGAGGTGCAGCCTCACCAGTGCCGAGTACAGAGGCACAATCCCTGCCCTGGTGCTGCTGGCCACACTGTTCCTGATACAGGCCAGGATGCCATTGGCCTTCTTGGCCACCTGGGCACACTGCTGGCTCATATTCAGCCGACTGTCGACCAACACCCCCAGGTCCTTTTCCTCCAGACAGCCTTCCAGCCACTCATCCCCAAGCCTATAGCGTTGCAGGGGATTGTTGTGACCCAAGTGCAGGACCCAGCACTTGGCCTTCTTGAACCTCATACAGTTGGCTTTGGCCCATCTATCTGGTCTGTCCAGATCCCTCTGCAGAACTTTCCTACCCTCAGGCAGATCAAAACTCCCACCCAACTTGGTGTCATCTGCAAACTTACTGAGGGTACACTCGATCCGCTCATCCAGGTCATTGACAAAGGTATTAAAGAGAACTGGCCCCAGTACTGAGCCCTGAGGAAACCCACTTGTGACTGGCTTTAACTCTTTTCACCACAACTCTTTAGGCTTGACCATCCAGCCAGTTTTGTACCCAGCGAAGTGTACACCCATCCAAGCCATGAACAGCCAGTTTCTGCAGGAGAATGCTGTGGGAAATGGTGTCAAAAGTTTTACTAAATGGACAGCATCCACAGCCTTTCTTTCCTCCCCTAAGTGGGTCACCTTGCCTTGAAGGAGATCAGGTTAGTCAAGTAGGACCTGCCTTTCACAAACCCATGCTGACTGGGTATGTGCTACATGATGGCACTCAAGATGCTTCATACTCTTCCCCAGCACTGAGGTAAGACTGACAAGCCTCTAGTTCCCTGGATCCTCATTCCAGCCCTTCCTTTAGATGGTCATCATATCAGCTAATCTCCAGTCAACTGGGACCTGCCTGGTTAGCCAGGACTGCCAACAGATGATGGAAAGTGGTTTGTTGAGCACTTCTGCCAGCTCCCTCAGTACCTTGGATGGATCCCTTCCAGCCCCATATAGACCTGTATGCGTCTGAGTGGTGTAGCAGGTTCCTAACCATTTGCCCTTGGATTATGGGGGCCTCATTCTGCTCTCTTCATTCTCCCTGCCTTCCAGGGGGGGGAGAGGGGGCTGGGTACGCTGAGAACAACTGTCTTACTATTACAGGCTGAGACAAAGAAGGCATTAAGTACCACAGCCTTTTTCTCATCCTTTGTCACTGTTTCCCCTTACATCCAATAAATGATAGAGGTTCTCCTTAGCCCTCCTTTTGTTGCTAATCTATTTATAGAAATATTTTTAATCATCTTTCACCACAACAACCAGATTAAGTTCTGGCTGGGCTTTGGCCCTTCCAATTTTCTCCCTGCATAACCTCACAGCATCTTTGTTGTCCTCCTGAGTTGTTTGCTCCTTCTTCCAAAGGGCATAAACTCTCCTTTT
>NW_010256067.1:45540-46034 GCF_000690775.1 Eurypyga helias
GTTTTTGAAGAATTCATAGAATCATAGAATGGTTAGGCTTGGAAGGGACCTTAAAGATCATCTAGTTCCAACCCCCTGCCATGGGCAGGGACACCTTGCACTAGACCAGGTTGTTCAAAGCCCCATCCAGCCTGGCCTTGAAGACATCCAGGGATGGGGCATCCACAACATCTCTGGGCAACCTGTTCCAGTGCCTCACCACCCTCTCTGTGAAGAATTTCTTCCTGATATCTAATCTAAACCTCCCTGATTTCAATTTGTACCCATTACCCCTTTTCCTGTCACTACAGTCCCTTGTAAAAAGTCCTCTCCCAGTACCCTTGTAGGCCCCCTTCAGATACTGGAAAGCTGCAATGAGGTCTCCTCAGAGCCTCCTCTTCTCCAGGCTGAACAAGCCCAATTCTTGCAGCCTTTCGTCATAGGAGAGGTGCTCCAGCCCTCTGATCATCTTCGTGATGATCATCTTCGTGACCAGGTGGGGTCTCACCAGAGCA
>NW_010256068.1:0-3133 GCF_000690775.1 Eurypyga helias
GTCATCAGGCCGCCCGTGCCACGCTCAGTCATCGGCCGCCGGGCGAGAGGAGATCCCAGACCTCCAGATAACTACTACCTCCACTACGCTCAAGCACCTCAATGGTGGGATGCAGGAGGGGTGCCCAGGCTTCCTGTGATTGTCCAGGTGCCAAACTGGATGAGCAGTTTCAGGGACAACACAGCCCTCGATGAGATGCTGCAGTCCATGTTCTTCCAGGAGCTGGAGGAGACCTTTGGCAGCGGCGTGCTGGGGGCACCCACCGTGGGGGACACTGTCATGGGTATCCCGACCCTCCACGGGATGGATACAGGGCTGCCGGGCCGGATGCTCCAGAACCACAGAGGGACACAGCAAGAGGACAGCAGAGAAGCCCACCATCTTCCAGGCCGGCAGGATGCCCGTGTGGCCAGGGAGTGGGAGGGCAGGCCTGCATGTGCCCCCAGCGCTGCTGCCTCCCAGGGAGAATCTCCTGGCCGTGGCCCTGCTACTTCTGGCAGCCCTGTGAGATCCTGCAGAGACGAGCTCCCCTGCACCTCAACAGCTGCCATTGGTGGGAGTCCCCACAGCCATCCCTCTGCTCCTGTTGCTATTCTCACAGAGCAAGAGGACCCTCAGGGAGAGCCAGGGGAGGCTGTGCCCAGGCCCTCCACTTCCAGCCGGGGCAGTGAACACTCCTCTGAGAGGCCACGGCAACTCCTGAAGAGGAGATGCAGCAGCTCCGAGGGCTCACCAACCAGCAAAAGACCAGCACGGTGAGCCCTGCACGGTGCCTCGGGGGACGGCCACACCAGGACTGAGACATCAGCTGGGGCATGTGCCAGCCCTCCAGGGCTCCCAGCCCCCTGAATTCATTGTCCCCATAAAATAAATGCATGAAAGCTACAGAAAATGTCTCAGTGTCACTAACAGCGCAGGTGGGGTTGCTATCCTTGCTGTTTCTTGTCCTCCGCTTGGTAAGGACCTGTCTTCCACAGATGCTCAGCAGATGGATGCCAAGCAGCTGAGGACACTGGGTTTGTTTCGTTTGGAGAAAAGGAGGCTGAAGGGTGACCTTATCACTCTCTACTGCTTCCTCAAGAGAGGAAGTGGACAGGGAAATTCTGACCTCACCTCCATGGGATCCAGTAACAGGATGTGTGAGAATAGTTCAAAGCTTCATCAGGGGAGATTCAGGCTTGACATTTGGAAACATTTCTTTAGGGAGACGCTGGTCAGACACTGGAACAGGCTTCCAAGAGAGGTTGTTGATGCAATGTGCCTGTCAGTGCCTCAAAAAGAGGCATTTGGACAATGCCCTTCCTAACAGGCTTTAGCTTTTGGTCAGTCATAAAACCAGACCAGAACACAACTGCTGTCAGGTAACACCTGAGCTTAGGCTCCTCTATATACATGAGCAGGTCCTAACTGATTCTGTACCTGGCATCGATAATGCAAATTCAACAACATCAATGACAACTTAGATGAGCATGCTTGAACAACCAGATAACTGTATTTTAATTACATTTTATGTTTACTTACTTAGGGCTGGGAGTTTGAGGCCACAAAGCTAAGTGGGAGAACAGGAAAGGTCTGCCTCAGGGGGATTCAGCCCCTTTGCCTACAGCAGCAGGGGCTATCCCTAAGCTTCAGGTGTGGCTAAAAGAGGGAGAGCAACAAGTGCAGCTTAATTGCTCCCAGTCCATGGAATTTGGCTAGCCAGGTGACACTAGTTGAACTTCTCAGCCTCACCCACACTCCTGTGCCAACAGGCGAAGAGTTAAGCACCACTTTTTCTAGTTTATGTCTCAGCTCCTGCAACTCTGAGAGAGAAGAAATAGCTGACAAATTTCTGTGCTGGGTGCTGCAGCAGGAAATGCCTGTGTTACTGCATAACAGTTCAGCAATATCAGGCGTCAGAAGCTCACCTCACTAAAGCAGGTGTAAGATGCTCACTCTGCCCAGTCTCCCTGTCACGAGGATCCTGCTAACGTCTGAATCACCCGAGTCCAGCTGGCGAGTGGATGAGCTGAGTGATCTGCTCCCTAGCTTTTATACAACTGTAGCATGTAAGGACCCTCGCTTGCCTGTGGGGACAGAAAGGGTGTAGCATGAAGGAGGAAGAGGGCTGATCAATTCGTAATGGCTCCTCCCTGCAAGAAAAATGCAACTTGCATGTTACAGAAGAAATTGGCATGAGATCCAGGATAGGCCTAAGGAATTAAAGACTGTGCATCCATGGGGAAGGTCCCAAGGTCCCATGACCCAGAGGAAGAAGCTCTTAATAAATCCCATGTACTTGGATGATATACCAGTGAGAGAACTCAAAAATATTTACTTCAGTTCCAACTTTTTTGGACACACTCAAGGAAGACAATAGCATAAGCTACTAGCCAAAGTGAAGACACAGTACAAGAGAAAAGAGTTGCAGAAATGTGACAGCCACACTTAAAGAAGGGTAGGACAGATGAATGGGCTACAAGCTGAGAGAATGCAGCACTAATGAAATTTCACACACAAGACCTGGCTTTCTCTTGTGGCTTCATTTCAGTAAAGAACAAACAAACAAACAAGAATCAGTAATGTAGTGTTGTATATTTAAGACACTGAGAATCCTTTAACAATCCCAAAGCCCCCTGTGCTTTTAAAGCCTGACTTGAAACCTTGGCAAGCCTACAGCAGCTTTCTATTTCCATCAAACTGCAGGAAGAAATACAGTGTCCAGACTTCTCCCAGCTGAGCTCCCACAGAAGCCTGGCACCCCGCTGATAGTCAGGACGCCATGTCTCCATCCACAAGCGAGTGATGCTCCCTCTCAAGGGAGGGGGGATGAGGTGAAGTGGTAGTGCCAGGAGGAAGAGGAACTACCACCAGGCATCTGTGTCTATTGGGGCATCGGAGAGCAGCTTGTCAGAGCTGAAAGTGGGAGCAGGCAACCCTGAAACTGCAGGGTCCGAGCCCTTGCCTCTGCCAGCAACTCCCCCACCTCATGAGGCAGGTTCATCCTGGGGACCAAACTATACCCTATCTTCTGTCAGGCTCCTTCTCATGAACAGAGAGACCATAGTGGTGCTCGAAGATGTTCGTACTGAGGTATCACAATTGTGCATCAAAAATGGATGTGAAGACATTGGTTCAGTCGGCAGAGTCAGCG
>NW_010256069.1:0-555 GCF_000690775.1 Eurypyga helias
TCAACCGGTGCCCCACGTCCCCTCTGACCCCGGGATGAAGCAGAGGGGGTGTCGGGGAAGCCCCCACCTTGTGTCGCTGGTGCCCCCCGAAAGCGATGCGCCGGGCGTCCTCCACGTTGTCGCAGACCAGGGCGTTCCCGCAGGCGTATTGGAGGGCTTTTTTGATGTGGGGGGGTTCGTAACGGATCACGTCGATCACCAACTTCGCCCCCTTCAGCTCCCGCAGCTTCTCGTCCGTCGGCTTCACCTACGATCGAAGGGGAGGCGGCGGGGGGGGGGTTGAGGGGGGACCCTCCCCCCCCCACCCTGGCCCAAACACGGGGAGAGCCCCAGGGGGGAAGACCCTCAAAACCCTGGGGAGGGGTCTGAGCACCAAGGGGTTAAGTAGGGACCCCCAAAACCCTGGGGAGGACACTGAGCCCTAAAGGGTTAATCAGAGGCCTCCAAAACCCCAGGGAGTGCTCTGCGCCCCAAGGGGTTAATTGGGAACCCGCAAAAGCCCAGGGAGAGCTCTGAGCCCCAAGGGGTTAATTGGGGACCCGCAAAACCCTGGGG
>NW_010256070.1:0-714 GCF_000690775.1 Eurypyga helias
GCCGTGATGCTGGGACAGTGTGGCAGGGACCACGTGCTGGGGACCATGTGCTGGGGACCATGTGTTGGGGACAGTGTGGCAGTGGCTGTGTGTTCATGACCACGTCATTGAGACCGCAGTGCTGGGGACAGCGTGGCAATGACCACACGATGGGGGTGACAGCCTGGGGACAATGTGACAGTGACCATGTGCTGGGGACCACGTGTTGGGGACAGTGTGACAGTGACCATGTGCTAGGGACCACGTATTGGGGACAGTGTGACAGGGACCATGTGCTGGGGACCACGTGTTGGGGACAGTGTGACCGTGACCATGTGCTGGGGACCACGTGTTGGGGACAGTGTGACAGTGACCATGTGCTGGGGACCACGTCGTTGGTGCCATGGTGCTGGGACAGTGTGGCAGTGACTGTGCTGGGGGTCACAGCCTGGGGACAGCATGACAGTGACCAGATGCTGGGGGTCACATCCTTGGGGACAGCGTGACAGTGACTGTGTGCTGGGGACCACATCCTTTGGGCCATGATGCTGCGGGACAGTGTGACAAGGACCACGTCCTGCGGGCCCCATCCTGGGGACCATGTGCCAGGGTGTCCCCCCCGCACGCCCTCACACAGGAGCCGGTGGCGAGCCGTAGGGACACGGGGACAGGGACACGGCTCACCAACCTCGCCTCCGCCACCCATTCCCCTTGCCCCCTGCCATGGCGCCGGGG
>NW_010256071.1:0-1719 GCF_000690775.1 Eurypyga helias
AGGGGGGTGGGGTAGGGTGGGGAAACCCTATGGTATTTTACTAAACCATTTTTCAAGGTTACAAAGTCAAGCGCTCAAAAAATAGGAAGCGTCAGATTTAAGGTTAGCTGCAAAAACTTCATTTATTCTTCCTGTGTGTATGCATTGTAATACAGTCTTAAATATGTGATCACTTCTTCTCTTTAGACAGAATCCCTTCCTCATTCAGTGCACAGAATAGACTTGCTTGCTGAAAGAGCAACTCTTCAATATTTCATTTAGTCTCATCATTCAGTGTGTGGCTCAATGCATTATTTACTGCATACAGTACTGAATACAGAATTATTAATTTCTTACCAGGTTTTTCTCTTGTGCTTTGCCAAAGAATCTTCCTTCTTTACGAAATCTAATGAATATATCTTCACAATACAGCTGAGGGGTGAATTGATACTAATGCCTTCATTTTATCAAGGGGGAAGTGATGCATATATAAGTATTAAAGTCAAAATAACCTAATGTCAAACAATTTTTGGTTTACATTTTGATTCTCTGACATGACTTCCTTGAGCATTTAGATGTTTTTAGGGGTCTGTGTTTCCAGAGCAAGTCATGCTGATGTTGTTTGCAGCTGTGTGATTACTACTTTTGCTCTTGCAGATGTACCCTACCTGCACAGGCTTAATCTTACTGTAGGTGCTTCTAGTTAGCAGAGATGTGGAGCCTCTCTGAGAGGATAGAGCCTACCTGGGGGTTAAGGGAAGGATTCATCTCACTATAAAATAGCTATGAAAATGACCTACGATCATCTTACCTTTAAAGTGCCTGTTTCTGTCCATGTGGAATAAAGGAGCCAAAGGCAAACAGCTGAGAGTTAGACAATCAATTTTGGATTCACTGTCACAGGTGAATCCCACACTTTTGTAAAATAAATTAGCAAAAAAACCCCAAGAAACCCTGCAGCCTTATTTTTTCAGAAGCTGGAGGATGGGTGAGACAGACAGTGGATATTTTGGGGTCATGGCAGAGGGCTGTTACCGTGTGTTGTGGTTTAACCCCAGCCAGCAACGAAGCACCCCGCAGCTGCCTGCTCACTGCTCCCTCCCCTGGTGGGCGAGAGAATTGCAGGAAAGGGCAAGAAACGTGGGTTGAGGTAAGAACAATTTAATAATTGAAAACAAATGAAAAGAAATAATGATACTAATAATACTAACAATACCAATAATACTAATAATACTACTACCATGACACTAATATATAATGAAAATAATATTACTACTACTAATAATAATGAAATGTAATGAAAATAATCAAAAAGAAAGCAAATTAAACAACTGCTCCCCCCACACTGACCAACACCCAGACAGTCCCTGAGCAGGGACAGACACAGCCAGAGAGAGCATGAGCCAGATCCCAAGAGACAGACCTCAAGAGCCCCCCTGGCCTACTCCACCCAACTTACATACTAAGCATGATGTTTTATAGCATAAAATACCCCTTTGGTCAGTTTGAGTCAGCTGTACTAGCTGACCCTCCAGCCTCTTGTAGAAAAAAAGCTGGAAGAACAGGGGCAGCATGAGAAACTGAAAGTGTCTTTGGCTTAATGCACATATTGCTTAGCAACAACTAAAAGCATTAGTATGTTATAAATATTCTACTCAGCACAAATCCAAAACATGGCCTCATACTAGCTACTGGGAGGAAAATTAACTCTACTCCAACTTGTGCTGGATTCAGCCAGGA
>NW_010256072.1:0-6781 GCF_000690775.1 Eurypyga helias
CAGTCCCAACACCGACCCCTGAGGATTCCTCTGGCAAGGGCCTTCCAATCTGGCCTCCTGTCTGCAGGACAGGACAGCTACACCACACGGGACTGTCAAAAGGTGTAAGTTGACCTGAATGATTATTGCTTTCAGATTATGTACTGTTCCATCCATTTACAGAAATATTTGTTTGTAAAACCTTCTCACCATCTCCTTAATTAACAAAAACTTGCCAAGGCACAGCAGCGTCCTTCAACTCCTCTGACTTTCTGTCATCTTACACTACCTTGAGAAACTTAAATTTCCTCGCCTGTCTTCTCACCAGCCACACAAATATTCTGAAATTAAGATAAAATGCATTTTCACTGTATAGTTTTGTTTTGAATTTTTTTTCCCCAAACTTGGCTCTTCCAGTACTTTCAAACCACTACAGGAGTTAGGAAATAAGAAAATACTTCCATCTGGCTTAATATATATGACCTCTCCATTATTAGTGACTACCACTGAAACACTACATTCCAGTTATCCCTGTGATAAAAGATATTTTGTGGAAAAGAAAGGGTTTTCATGGGAAGAACAGAACCACATGTTAATACATTCCTGTAGCAACCAGGAATCTCTGGTTGAGAAGACTGCTAGTGTTTGTAGACTACATTATTCCTGTCTCAGTTTCACATCATGCCACACTTGGTCAGGATATGATGATTAGATTAAATGTACTGTACAAGAACAAGCCAACTCCAAACAGGAAAAGTGTGTCAATGTCGTGTAGCAGCCTCCCCATGCAGACTGCCAAAATATTTAGGGACGTTATTCACAACAAAAACACAAGTTACACTTAACAGAGAGAGTTTGCAGGGACATCACTTTGCTGTAATTAAATAGGGTGCATTTTTTAACAACTCAGTATGTTGGCATCAGTAGAACATAACTTCGGATAAAAGAAACATGCTTTCTGCAAAGTCAGCTTTCAGCATTCATATTTACACCTCCCTCTAGACAATCACCAACTAGATGTGCAGAAAGCCCGGAAAACATGCACAAGGAAGTGGCACCACATAAACAAAATTCAAAACTACAGTAAGAATGTGCTAAGGCTTAGGTTAATTCTGCTAAATTGACACCAACAGAAAGCGAGAAGCTAGGCGAGACCCCACTAAGGAGGCTGATCGGTGGAACTGTCCATCAGAAAAAGCAAGGAAGGTGATCCCTCTGTCTACCTGCATTGCAAAGTTTGGCACAGCAGGTCCCACTCTTTTCACTATTAACCCTCGTTGGTTTTTTTCCTCTGCAGCCAGCCCTCACTGCCACCTCCTCTGCCAACCTGGGCCTCGTCACCAGCCAGCAAGGACTCATCAATGCCAAGAGAGCTGCGACAGGAGGCTCTGATCCACGGCCTCTTCTCCGTGGGCACCAAGACCGTTTGCTTCCCAGATGCCTCGCAGAACTGATAACCTGTTTGAGCTCTACGAGTCTAACCCTGGTGCTGACGTCTCTGCAGGAAGAATAAGAAAGCCACCAGCTCCGCGATGCTGGGCAAGTTGGTGAAGAAGAGTTTCTAAGTTCAAGGACAAGGACTTTTACCTCCACCCAGTCAGTGTAAAGGCATGAGGCCCAGTGTCTATCAACCGTTCTCAGTGTACAAACAGCTACATAGCCATGACAACACTGTTTTGAGGGTGACAATGAATTAAGCACATTTTTGGCACCCTAAGAAGACTGGCCAGCTTGGATTCAGCCATAGATCCTGGTATTGAACACTTGATTTATTGCCCATTCTGAACAATGTTGGCTGTCTTTATCAAACTGGGAATATACAATAACAACACAACTAGCCAAAAACGCTTGGATACTCTATCCTGTGCTACAGATAAAATTTTATGCTGCATGCACACTTAGCAAATGACATTTAACACGTGGGATGAACAATGCGCACCCTAAGAAGACTGGCCAGCTTGGATTCAGCCATAGATCCTGGTATTGAACACTTTATTGCCCATTCTGAACAATGTTGGCTGTCTTTATCAAACTGGGAATATACAATAACAACACAACTAGCCAAAAACGCTTGGATACTCTATCCTGTGCTACAGATAAAATTTTATGCTGCATGCACACTTAGCAAATGACATTTAACACGTGGGATGAACAATGCAGCAGTAAGTCATGACTTCTTCAATTCCTGAAAGGAATGCAAATCCTGAAAATCCCAAGGACATTCCTCCATAAAGGGTAACTTGTTTTGTAATGTTACAAAAATGTAATTGTTTCAAAATTCAAGATAAGCTTGTTATTAAAATAGACTGTGCATTTAGCTGCTTGGAATTAGAATAACGTGAAATACCACACCATCTGTACCACTAGAGTTAGAAGCAGTTAAGTCATATGATGAAGAATTCAGAAAGAATCTTGAGTAGCTATGAATACAGCAGAATGTATATTTTTAAATACTTCCATCTACTGTACTTTGGAACAGAGCTGATCTGAGGTTTTGGGTTGGTTTTATGCCTTCCATCTCTCCACATGTGTTTCTGGAATTTGCCTCTCCAGTACTGAAAGTTGGTTTTAAATGCAAACATTTATATTCTGTAGAAACATGAAAGAGTAAAAAAACCACCACTTCTGTCCTGTAAACAGTTTCCTTGCACAACTGCTCAGAATACAGCAGTTTAATTTGAAAACCAAATACAGGAACATAAATAAAAATGGCTTTTTTTTTTTCCTTTCAGTAACTTTAGAACTGGGATATTGTTGATTTTAAAAGTAGTTACATGGTAAACATCTACTTTCTTTTCAGGGTATTTAACAGGAATACGGTAATTGTGGAATCACATAGGTAAGTTTACCGATGATGTTCAAGATGCTACATCCTTTTTACCGCCCCTTCCTATTCATTCTTCCCCTTTGTCTTGCAGCCACCTGCATTCAAATGGCCTTGAGATGGGTCTGCCTCAGAACACTAAAGGGGGTAAAACCTGGCGTTTTGTTTTGCTGGGTTATTTTCAGATGGATAAACTCTCTGATCTGACACATCAGACAGTCACTTAGGATAAGGAAGGGGAGAGAAGAAACAAAGGCAGGACCATTAAGCAGCAGTCCAAAGAGTGGAGCGAATTCCCAGGCACTTCAAGCGGCCCCAGGGGGCAGAGCTGAACTTGGTGTGTAAACACAGTACAGTCATGAGCTCCTGCTTACACCTTCCTCACCCTTCTAGCATGAAGTGATGCATCTTTCATCCTTCAACCACCCCTCTGTTACAGTAAATGCCTTCCTGTCTTTCCTGGATGCCTGACGTAGCCATTTTGATTATTCAAGTGTCAGGGTTATATTAAAAGAGCAAATTATCACATGAAAAAAAGACTTAACACTAAATTGAGAATTATGTTTTCAGCTCTACTTTGCATTTTACAGGATCATTTGCCATTTTACATTTCTACTCAGCCATGCTTCACCAAATAAGTAATCACAATAAGTGTCAAACCACATGAGATTTAAAGGCCACAGAATAATTAAGTTTTAATATTGCCATTTCTCTCCAGTCATTACTACTTTTCCCAGCCTAACACTATATAGACCGTTTATTTTACTCTTACCTCTACAGCTTTGTAGGAGGATCAATACCCCTTACTACAGCTCCAGTTTCAAAACCAGGACATTCATTAAGGGATGACGACCTTCCCACCCCCTTTCTCCTGCTGTAACGTACCCTGGAGCCAATTAGCCTTCAAACTGAATGAAAAGGCATGAAGTCATAGATGAGAAAGAGACTCCTGGAAAGCATCATTCCTTACTGTAGCCAGCAGCAGATCCCAGGGGACATGCCAGAGGTGATCCCTGAGTTGACTGAGGGGAGGTCTAAAGATGGTAGAAAGTGATAGTCGGACGGACGAGAACTCCTCTAACCCACAGTTGTTCACCAGAACTTTACCGTGGCTGCAGAAACCATAACAACGTTCTCTGGTGAGAATTTGGCCCCTTAGCTCAGGGTTCAGTCATGGTATTATATATGTCAGTGTATCCCAAGCCTGGTGAGCCTTCGTAAATCACGGTGGAGCCTAGGTCTGCGACTGGCTCATGATGAGGATGAGGGTGAAGGAGGAACACCCATTCATAGTAGCTTTTCTTTTAACTGCCAGGCTGCTGTAGACCTACCAGACCCTACAAAAAGATGGCTCCACTCTAACAGTCCTTGTCTATACGTTTTGCAGTCTAATGCTTAGCCCCTCTACCTTTTAGTCTATAAAAAAGGCATTCACAAACATTTTAGGGTGTGCAATACTCTTGGAATGGCTGAGATGCTTTTGTCTCCTCCTTTTAAGCCTTACTTTGTTTAATTCTCAGTTGAAGCAGCAGCATACAAACAAAACCTGTCAGATGCTCCCACCATTGGTGGGCCAGAGGCAAGCCTGTAAGATGCTCCTGCTAAGCTCCTGATCTGGATGGCTTTAGCACTTCCATCAGTGCTGCCAAACTCCAGCGAGAAGAACATAATGTGCCTCTGGCCAAACACAACACTCAAGAGTTGAAGACATTCTCTCCCCTGTAGGAAGTTGAACAGAGTCAAGAAGATGATGCCCAAAAAGGCTGCCTCAGACAAACCCTAGGTGATGTGTTATAGCAGAGCCACAAATGCACACAGGGTTCAGGCCCATTCCCCCTGCTCCGGATCGTGCTGGGAGAGGGGGAGGGCAGGGCTGGAGGGAACCCAGCCATTGTACTTGCATAAACATGTAGAAGATGAATACATGAGAACAAGTTCGATCCTGAACAAAAGCGTATTCTTTTGTTTAATAGGAAAATAGGCTTACACAATCACACCATCTGCATCCCTCCTAACCCTTCCCCCTTAATGATTTCAGTCAATAGCCACCATCAGCCAAATGTGACTACAGCAGCAGGCTCAAAGGTAACCATGTTCCTACAAGAGGGACAGCTGAGGAGAGGACAGGCATCTTGGAAGCAACCCCACGGAAGATCAGGCTGGTCTTCTGAGTTCACATCTTGCCAGGGAAACCCAGAAGAGAATGAGCTCACTTCAAAGCTGTAAGGGCAGGCAGGGTCCTGTTCAAGGTAAGTCAGCCCCGAGACAAATCAAGGAAACAACGCTTCATTAGCCCTGCAGTTTCTCAAGTGACTTCTTCTAAAGAACAGAAATAACATAAACAGACATTACGTCTTAAGGAAGCTTCATCACAAATTCAGATTATCTGGATGATCCTCTATTTCCCAGCTGAGGTGACAAATGACGTTACATACAGCTTTTCAGCACTAACAAAAAGACAAACCAACTTCCTGCTAAATAAGTGTTTTCTCCAAATAAAAAAAACCCCAAACAATCATGGCTTTTTTAAGCGACAGCAGTGAATTTCATCTGTCTTAAGCGCATGCCTCTGCTAAAGCCCATCTGTCAGCAGAGAACAATTGCACAGACAAACAAGGATAATGGAGAAAATAGTATCACAGAAACAAACCGCCTGAGCTCCAAGCAACGAAATTGATCTTCCTTATGCACATAAAAGCTTTCCTGTTTTACAGAGTAGTATTTTCGTTTGTGTTTGCTATTAATTTAGGAAATAGGGCACTTAGTAAAGGAGAATAGGCTGGGAAAAGCCACAGGGATTTAAGGAGTTAAAGATTTACAGTCAGTTATGTCCCCACATCAAGAGTCTTGGACTCCTGGGGACGCCTTGGTGAGAACCTGGCTGAACCCAGGATGGTCTCACAGTGGTGAAGGCTACGTGGACTGTTACGTTCTTTCTGGATCTTTCATTGTCCTGGAGCCAGATTAAGTAGAAAGGCTGCCTTTTCAAACAAATACTGTTCTACAGAAAAAAAAAGTACCCCAGGCTGTTCCAGTGTTAAAAATCAGAGAGGGCCTCCAACTAGGAAAAGCCATGGTGAAAACAATTGCTGCTCTGAGTACATTTACATCTCTTTACTACTGACCTAACAGCGTACATCCTAGAAGAATTTCATGTTACAAGTGCCAACAATTCTAGGTATTTTTGCCCACAGGAAAGTACATTAAAAGCCCACACTAGACTTCCTAATATAGGTATGGATAAAAATAAATCAGCTTTGTGCCCACCTACAGGAGTCTCAACACAGACTATGATCGGTACGCTCAAACGTTAAGGTCTCTATTTCTTAGAATAACTTCACACGGACCTTCCCACTGCTAAGCATTCTTCCACAGTTTTCTTTCAAGCAGCATTTTATTTGTAACAATTCATTACTGATCATATTTCATTCTTTAATGCACTGGGGGAAAAGGGAAAAAATATTGGAAGTTATTTGGAAGAAAATTGTATCAGGATGCAAGTTGTGATGGGAATAAGACAGTAGTACTCAACCACTAAGTATACTGTCACTGGAATAAAATAACTCGCATCACATTCTGGACGTCTTGCCAAAGCTATATAAAAGTGAACATGCTCCAATTAATATGCGCACAAAAAACCCCACCGATATCTGATATTATTGCAAAGAATCTTCAGGACACCCTCTGAATTCAACAGGCGGCAATTCTCCAGTAACTCAGAAAGGCCCCTGGTTTGCCCTGAAGAAAAATGCACTCAGCCTAAATTTGGATCAGCAGCACTATGCACAAAGAGAAAGCACGTCAGTAAATACAAGCTGAGGTCCATCAACAGGTACAGTGTAAAAACCAATTATTTGTTCAGAGTTTTTAACTCTGTAAAAACAAGTGAAACCCTAGACTGCACTAGGATACACAGACCACCTTGATTTCCAGCATAATGAAGAAAAATGTGTCTTCAAAAGTAAGGGACTACCTCTA
>NW_010256072.1:6811-18048 GCF_000690775.1 Eurypyga helias
ATTGAGTTATAAAACCATAACACACTCAGTATGGACCCCATTCCCAAACACATACTGAGAAAATTAGTCTTTCTTCACCTTTATCAAGCTAGACTTGTTTTCGTTTACCTCATCCTCAAAAACAGCACAGGCAGGATAGAACCGAGTTGAGATAAAATACAAACATTCTTCCAGAAACATCTGACATCTAACCAAGGTCATCAGCATACAATGCAGATTTGCATTTATCAAGCAAACTATGGTTTACTATTGTGAAAGACTTTCAAGTCACAGACAGACAGCCCCACTGCGTTGGACATAAAACCACCCTGGATACTGCACAAACACTACAAATTGCTTCAGTAGAGGAAAGCAAGCCAAGGGCAACAGGTTAAGAAAAAAAGAGCATCTGAAGATACTAGAAATCTGAGAGGGTTTAAGTTTCAACCAGTCTTTCAAAAGACAGACTGACATGTACTTCTCCCAGAATCATTGTGCAGACACGGAAGTCGCTACTGGAATCACAGGCTAAGAGCAGGTGTGCGTTTTTATATTTGTCATTAACTGTTAGAGTTTACAGTACAGGCAGATCAAACACAGAGCTGAGTTTGAAGAAAGTAATCTATGCGGTTTGGAGTTTAAATAGTGTTAAAATAGAAGTTTACAAATGCTTCTAACTACCTTCCCCCACAGTGGGGGAAGGAAAGAAAACCAGGTCTTTTCAATCCCCCCGCGTATCATCTTCATCCCAGATTTATGGCAAAGGGCTTTCTCCTACAATCCCGGCCTTTCTAGTCCCCCTCTCTTTTCCATCCCTTCCCCTGCACATCCCAATTAGCAGCTTCTTTAATACCGGGAAGCCACACACAGCTTGCTTGGCTATGCAGCCTTCCTGAGCCTTAAGACAACTCTCGTATTACGACTCAACTATTCACAAAAAGCTGAAACCTCCCCAAAATAATTACCAGTAGGCAAGACTGGTTTATAAAAGTGAACTGGCCTTCATTAGTCATCAAGAGACAAGATTCTACACCAAATGCATCTCACTGCGTAACAGAAGGAAAGACTTTTTGTGTTTCCCCGTTGAGTTTTCTCCTCTTGTTAAGAATTCAGGCTTTGACTCTGCCCCACCTTCAGGGCTCTTTTTCACTTGAGTCTTCTTGACCCCACTCCGGAGGCTTCATCATCACAACTAATCACTAGTGGATGCTTCTCCTACTTTTTCCACAGGCACTCACCCACTCCATTTCCTCAAAGTGCACTCGTTTCCAAATTATTTTTTTAGAAATTCGGCTACAAATACTAACCAGACCCCACAGGTGGGATTCACCTAGCTAAATTTAGAGGCTATGATGCAGATGAGCTCATTACTGGGATAAAATTAAGGCCTGTAAATGCCCATTTTGCAATGGGCATAATGTAAATCACCTCCAAAATTAAAGGACGTAGAAGAGGAGGGCATTCGTCTCATACACCTCCAGAACCAACATAGCTCATTTAACGTTCTGCTCATAATCAACATTGAAAAAGTGGGAAAAACCAATGCATATGTAAGACAACCAAAAAATGCTCAGCCCACCTGGCACTGCTGGAAAGAGAAAGATCACACAAGCACCCTCAACCACCACTTCTCATTAGGCAGCAGATACCTTGTGCAATCCCAAGCTATAGACTCACCAGTAACTAGCAAAACATTTATGCCACGATTTCGATTAGCACAGCGTAATCAAGGGAAGAAGAAAGGGTAGCAGTAGTGTCAGGGTCTTCTCTGAAGTTCTTGCAAGAGGGAAGAAAAAAAAAAGGTGGTTATAAATACAGATCCCCATTTCCAAAGTTACTGCATGGGTTTAAAGACAACCCACCCATGACACAGGTACTTCTATACTGAAAAAAAACTTGAATTTATTCAAAAAAACATTCAAAACCATCTTTGGCCATGTACCAGTAGAAATGAAGGCATATTCCTAGCCAGAACCAAATGGGAAGACCTATAATTTGCAAGTCAACAATCTGTTGGGCCAGCAGCTGTAAACAAGGAAGACAGCCACATAGAGCTCCAGGCTAACCACAGTACCCAAAGCTCAACCCTAAGTCTGTGCTGCAGTAGTCACTAATGGGTGAGTCCTCTAGTGCCATCAAGTTTCATCTCAGGCCACTTTTCTATCCTCAGAAAAACAGAGGAGACTAGAATATAACCACCACAATGGGAGAAAACATCCTTGAGAAATGCAGAGATGGACAGGAACCCTGTGCTACCATTTAACTTCCCTAACATCCCTATCCCTGTTCCCTATCTAACAGTGAGGGCAAAGCCTTTGGGTAGGAAAGGGAATGTACCAGGTAACCTGGTGGTACAGCTAGGAAGTTCAGTTATATTGCAAATCAGTTCCCAAGAGCAATTCCCCTGCTTGGGAACCACTGCCTTACAAGGGTGGTCAGGAGAACGCAAAAGCAGCCGCTCAATCAGCAAGTGTAGGAGGGAAAATATCTGGTGAACTGTGCCATAGCTGCAGCCAACACAGACACCCAAGAGCAACGACAACAAGCACCTTCAAGTGCTGCAACTGGAACACAGCACACAGCATTCTCCAACAAAGAATCCCATGTATGAAGTCTTCTCAGTCACGGCTTTGGCCGGGCTCTACCACAGATACACCCGCTACCTCGCTCAGGCAGCAGAGGATGGCATTCAGAGCCAACCTTGCTCTGTGGAACACGGCTCAGGAGTAACAGGCAAGGGGAAAAAGGGGCATGCTCTTCTCTGTTGAGGAAGGATTCATAGTGATCTAAGTGGGGGAGAACTTTCAATGCTAATAAAAAAATAAGGTAGTCAGCCCCCATTCAACTGCACTGCGCCGAAATCACTATGATTTATGACTTCTGCCTAGATCCAATTGCAGAGAGGAAAAACACACCCCTGCGTGCGCCTCTCATCCTACGCATATACCATCTCACGTCTGTGCAAGACGCGGGAGCAACCGAGGCTGCCTGCTTTACACAGACAAAAATATTAAAGGAATTAATTCCTAAGGCAATGGGAAAATACCACATGGCAGAACTTCCAAGTCACAAATTCTGCTTACTTAAGCTAAGCTGCTTAATCAAGTTAATTGAAGGAATTAAGAAAGCATCTGGAGAAGAACACATTCACCAGCCAGTCTCTAGCCACTCCTGGTCTTGTGTTGCTTTTGCTGGGCACAAGTTCCCCCCTGTGCACAGTACAATCTATCATCAGCCATTACGCTGATTACCATCCATTAGTTTTGCTAAGCACAGGCATGAAATTTAAACCTACTTTTGTTATTTACAAGCTACTCACGTACTGGATATGAAGCAACTACATAACGCTTCGTGTTGACAAGAGAAGTGTAGCTGAATATTAGAGTCACACATTAAAAATGACCAATAGAAGCAGTAATCTGGTTTACCAAATTTTTGTGTAGTGAGACAAGCAGGACAGAAGCCTGCACTCTTCAAAAATGCAACTGATTAATATACAGTGGGGGAGCAGGTAAGAACCCACGAGAAGGACAAGTTTTAAGTATCAGTCCCATAAATGTAAATTTCAATTAAAAGCTCATTCCAGCAAACACTGAGAACAGAGTTGGGACTCTTACAAAACAATTATTTTTCTTCCCTGCTATTAAGGCACAGTGATTAAAATGAAAGATAATCACCCTCATTTCAAAAGCTAATTATTACACGTAATAAAAAATTTCTTCTTACACCATAAGAGACCTAAACGCAAGAGCCGAATCCTACCAAGACCATCAACCCCCACATCTTTGCTGTGATACAGTAACTCCTTGTATTTTCCCTTACAATTATATTTATACAATAGACTCCCAGGCTCAGCTTTGATTTCAGCATACCACATTGCTCACCACTTAGGAAACCAAACACAGAACAGCTGTGGAAGCAGAAAACCACTATATGCAAATATTCACATCAAAAAAAGTCCAAGCAGAAAATCCATTGTGAAGACCACTTCAGTGGGAACTCTGATGGAAGTTGTATTAACATGCCAGTTACGCCTTGGTGGAAGGATATCCAGAGGAAGCATCCCACACATTTTTCACAACGGGTGTAAGGAGATGCCCGAACAAGTTAAGTATCCAAATTGTCTATACTGCCAGCATTGCTCCAGAGGAACTGGGCTGCTTGCTACACTCACCACTATGTTTCCTGCATTGCTAATTCAGCATCTAAATTTAGATGCCAGATTTAGGCAGTGTTTTTCTCGCTCTTTCCAACACTCAAAATGAAAAGAAAAATACTTGCGCATTAATTCGCTATCTCCATCCATTTGCAGAAGCAAACAGGATGTCAGGCCTCCACACACTGGAATTATGTTACACCAACAATCAATCAATCTCAGCAACCTCCAGCTACAGGGAGAGAGAAACAATCTCCCTCGTCATCTCCTGAACAATTTCACACCAGGCAGCGTTGACTACTAAGTCACATTTCTGCCCAACCTCGGGCATCGCTCCCCCAAGTTCCAAACTATCTTACCTCAGGGAAAATAAAGTCTAAAAATAAGAGCAGTAAAGGGAGAGGGTTGCCTTCTGTATTCATTAAGACTTCCTGCTCCCACGTCCTCTATTAGCAGGATGTGGATGGAGCACAGCAGTAAAAGCTAGCTCAGTCTCATGTCCCTGGAGCGTTCATACACTCCAGCCTGAATTCCCCTTTGGTGTCTTCTTCCAGCAGTCAAACCAAGACGGCCTGGCACACGTGGATTTTTTTTTTCCCCTCCTCTGGCACCATCATTCAACGTTGTTACAAAGAGATGCATGTGAGTAAAAATAAACTGTTGATTCTTGTTACAGGGTCCAAGAGTAGGAAACGCAAGCCAATTATCTGTGCTGTAGGTGGGTCACTGAAAAAATAAAGATGCCAACTGAAGGACCATTGTATCCCCAGACATGCCTTCAAGGCAGCAGCCTCGTGCACTTTCTCCCACCCCACTGCAGCTTATCAAGGTGAGGGAAGGTATGTTTTGAAATCAGTGCCGACCTCTCACAGGATTTTGAGCATCACAGAAGTATCTCGCAGCAACTCTGACACTGTCATTTGTGTGCCCTGCCTATCAAAGCTATTTTCGCTCTCCATTTCATTTTTAAAGGCTGAGGAACACTTAATCTTAGTCCCTTTGACTAACTGATCACATTTTCTTCAGGTGCACCTCCAAGAACTTGTGCTGCTGAAGGTGCCTCTGCCTCCCTCCATGCACTATGTCTGCACTTCACGGCTACGGGGAGAGTTATTGCACAGGCAAGCCTCGCTTCCCTTCTCTCCACCCACATATTCTGCTTCACATACCATTAATATGAACGTTAAGAAACTTAAGAACAATCAGTGCATCTTCCAGGTCTCATGCTCATGCTTGTTTAATATCTCTTGTTATATTTAAACCTCAAAGGATAAGGCGTGATACATGTTGTAACATATCCTTCCGGAGCACATTCTCACATCTTTGGTAGACGATCACTGCACTTCTAACACTGCATCTCAGTCTAAACAAGCCATCAATGGACTAAGACTAAGATTTTCTAGACTACTGGAAGCAGTTACATCACCACTGACCGAAGTACAAAGGAACGTCTTTATTTTATGTTTTAATCATTTTAAATAATCAGCAGCCTCAATGCATTATTTGCCTTTGAATACCAAAGACAGTAGAAACACACCCTTTTTATCTTGCAACATCAAAACGAAGGGCTACATAAATATTTAGTGAGTGATCAGTACGCTCTGAATTAGAAGTGAGTATCACAGTGAGTATTACCAGCCATTACCAGCATCAGAGACTGGCAATACCGCAGTGCCAACAGTTGGCACAAACCAGGTGTAACACCAATAGGCAGCAAGGCAGGCCAAACGAGGTCAGGTCAGGTCGGGGTGGCAATGTTTGCTGTCTTTTATACACTCTGATGGGTCATCAGCTTAAGTTCCAACAACTTCCAACTTGCCTGGCAACAGTTTTCAATGACAATGGGGAAAACAGTATTGTGGCTTCTTCCTACTGCGCCATGATTTATGAAAGCAAGATGACACGATGCACCTAAATCTCCTTGCGGGGTCACAGCCCCAAAATAACCAGCTAGCTGCTGTGCCCCATGGAGCGGGACTTTGGGACAAAATCATCCAAGTTCAGAATTTATCCAGTCTCAGGTTTAACACATGCCCAAGGGCATGCTGCTTCTTTCCTACGCAAAGGATAACATAATGACCCTGCTCAAGTGAACTAACTGGAGCCAAAAAATATTGCCAGGGCCTTGGAAAAGTTCAGCACGTTCAAATGTCACACACTGAGGTCCTCAATTTAAAGTCCAAGCAGCGCAGTGACAAACCATGGGAAGCAGATACTCAGCTGTCCATGCAATTACATCCCACAGATCTGAAAGAACTGCTACAAGTCAGCCTTTTTACAGGTTAAATAAGGATAAACTTTGAGGATAACCAAACAAATGAAGTAGTTAAAATTTAATTTTAATGGGCTGCTTTTAACCTCAACTAAGCGTCACTTTCAGACAGAAAAGCAAATAATAGAACACAAACAATGCCATAAAGACCAGATTTCAATTTTAACTCTTAAGCACTCTTAGTTATACTGAATATAACTCTTAGTTATACTGAATTTTGTGATTATGTTTAACTTGCGCGAACAATTCACATGAAGTCAAATACAGGATACACTACAAAATTATACATAATTACATCACTGAGCAAAGAATACTAATAAATATCAACAAATTGATATTTGAACTTTATTTTAAAGCAACTATTCACTTCAAAACACTACGATCATTCTGCTGCCAGAAGCACATGACAACCGTTGGCGAGAAACACTGCAGAGCTCATTCTGGAAACTAAGAGTCTAAAATGTTTAACTTGGAAAACAAAGTTTCAAAAGTATCAGTACCGGCCCTCAGACTGTTCTGTATGTCCAAGCTACCCTCAAAGTAATTCTCAAAACAAGAAACCTTTTCTAATTTAGCTGGTAACTTACAGAACAATCAAGACTGAATTAAAAATTCCCTTTACCCAGTACTTAATCCAACTATTTCCTTGGCTACACATCCATTTGACTGTCACACCATCTTCCCACCTGTGAATTAACAGAGTCATTGACAAAACTGTGTATTGTGTTATTTCTGTCACAAATAGTTAAATTATGAAACAAGCTCAAGATTTTGGAGAATAGGTCAGTGCTCAGAGATAACAGACAACTTCCTCCTGAGCCCTTTCTGGCCCTCCCTAATAAAATATTTTCAGAATATTCTTTAAGAAACCCCCCCCAAAAAAAACCCACCACCTCAAGCTCTTAGACCATACCTACAATCACCACTTAGGGATTTCTAGGGAGAGCACATTCTCAGTATGAAATGTGCCACTGACATAAATACGTTCGGCAGTGAGGCTTCCTTTTAAGTGATGACCTCCAATGCCGAAGGAAAAACCCATATGGTAGCCCTCCCCTGGAGGGAATTTATTTCTGCATTCATTGACGAGATGGAGGAGAAACAGTGAGAATTAACTGTCAGTTAAGTACCTAAACGTTTTGGCAGTTTTGAAAAAAATCACACCTTTTTCCATCCCTGAAGCTATGAGTGGTCTCACGTGATTACCAGACCCATTTCTGCAGGAAGGAAATCCTCATTCTTCTGATAAGACAGGTAAGCATAGGCAATCTTTTCTCTCTCCAAAGCCCTTTGCAAGATGTTTTTTGGGCATTGTTAACACAGAGAGGGGCAACCCAGTCTAGCAGAAGGCAAGTGCACACTAGACTTTGGCAATAGGGTAAAATAAGAAAGGCAGCATTAGAACTGTTGGAAAAGCACATATTTAAACCAAGAAAGCAAATTCAACCAGTCTGCCATAGAGCTCTGAAAGAATTAGTCTGCAATCAGCTCAAAGGTGGATTTTGTACATTGCCGCGCACCAAAGCATACTCCTCACGTCAGCCTCTGACAAATCCTCAAAGATAAAGTTGCTAAGTCAGCTGCGCTCTGCAGTGCAACACAATAAAAGCTGTCATCTGACACCAGTCATGAGCAGGATTTTTCAGGGATGTTCAACCCAAGGATATATAGAATAAGCAGAGAAAAGCGAAAAATCAAACTAGTGCTCAGCACTAGTCTAAGTTTAAGTGACTTCAGATGAATAGATTTAGGTCAAAGCTGAGCACCCACGTCTAGCCTAGCTACTTCCCTTCTTAGTAAGGAAGAAAAACAGATAAAAACTCCTTCGTGGTGTTTTTTTTGCTACAGACAAAACACAGCAAGCTGTGTCAAATTTCTGCATTTCAATCGCTACACGCACCAGGAGCTGCACTGCCTTGCCCTCTGAGGCAGGGACAACATTCCCTAAAAAAATTACACACACTCCCCAAATAAAACATATACACATAAATACCTAGACTAGTACCTATGCCTACTCCATTTCTGGTGCAAACAGAACCAAAGAAAGGAAAGAAGTGAGCTCTGCTGAACACTCCTGATGGACAGGCCTGGTCTTTAATAGAGCAGAGATACCCAAAATATAGCCGTCAAGTTTTAAGCAGACTGCAACTGCAGTTCTTAGCTGGGAGTCACGGTGCCCCACGAGCCCTGCTCTCCATTACTCAATGCTGCTCTCAAAGCATAAGCCACACTTCTCTTGCTCTCCTCTTTGAAGCATTTTTCCACGCTGCCACCAAGGCTACCAGGGCACACTGTTTTCTTAACGCTCTGGTTTAAAATTAAATCTCTTTGGGACAGGGATTTTTCCTTGGTAGGTTGTGGGTGCTACCCGTTAGACTGGCAGCTTTCTACACATAAAATCCAACCCCCAGTTTTATCACTGTATGATCGAAAGGACTGTGGGCAGCTGAGGCAAGGCAAAGGCATTTCCTGACATCACACCGGACATCAGAAGTGGGATTCAGATAGCACCCACCATTTCAAATACATGTACCCTGGAGTACAAGTACACAGCTGTCTTCAAGCAACAGTAACTTCAACAGCGTAACAGAGTAACTGTTTTTGAAGTAGAGGACAAGAGTTGATTGTTCGCTATTAGTGAGCTCTGGATGCAGTCCTTTGGGAGTTGGGCATCCCAGTGTGTTTGTAGGATATGGTCTGCCAACCGTGTTAGCGATCCACAGGCGCCTTCTCAAGGCAAAAAAGAAATTAAGCAAAAGGCTCCAACCAACCAACCCCCAGAAACAACCTCAGTTTAAGGTGAGTAAAGTTGAAATCTGAAGACAAACTGCTCCCCCAGGAAGCATGTGATGCATTAACATCTTACTCTACAGCACAACTGCACATCAGCTAACAGTTCTCAATCGCCCAAACTGCGTGTTAAAAAGATGGCTTTAAGCCATCCCTGAAGTGTGACACAGGTTCACTAGCATGTACATAATCCCACAGAAGATACATGTGGGTGAGGGAGCTGTCTGGTCTGGCATGTTTCAATCCATGGCACATGTTTATTTTCACAATTCAGTCCAACAACAGTAACTTCCAGAATTTTTACAAATATTTACCTACACACAGCAACCTTACCTGGAGTTTTTACTTCAAAAAATTAGTTGTTCAACCGGCAGCCTTAAGCACGGCCCTTACCACAGAAAATGGCTCAATAAATACTTTAAGACCCCAGGACAACACGTGTGGCCTACATCTCCATTAGCCTCAAGTTGTGGGCTGTGTTAACACAGCTCAGCAAGACTACGCTAAACTAGCTGCGTCCATCTAAACAGAGTTTTGCCAGCACAGGGCCTTCGCTGCTCAAGTCACGGGGCCGGTTTGCTTCCTGGATAGTGTCAGGAATGCAGGCACTGCCATGATCCCAGCCTCTGCTCCTCTCTACCATCAGTCTTGCCTTGGCTTTAAACAAGAATTTATGATGACCAGCAACATTTACGTCAAGCCTCTATCCTGGGAAACCTCCTAAAATGAAAATACATCTAGATCTCCTTTGCATGGATATTCTATTAAGAAGAGTACATTCATCCTCACCAACCAAGGGAGGAAATGGAAGTGAGTATCAAGGCTGCTCTGCATTACCATTATTCAAGCTGCGATTTGCCATGCCTGGAAGCACTCTGAAAGCCTCATATTTGTACTGAAGTGATGCCGCCCCGGCACAAAGACTCCAGTAAAGGATGTCAGTGCAGCAGTAGAGAGCAGCCAAGCAGGCTAAAGAGAGAAGACAGCTAAAACACAACACGGCTTACAGGACTCAAATCTTTTACTACCCTCCCCTTCTTGACCAAGAGCTGTGGGGATGGGACTGCTGGGTGTCTACATGATGTTGCTAATCACCTTAGCCAAGTATTTTTAACAATTAACATCTCTGAAAACCATTGTCTGTGCCCCTCCTCGATTTCTGTCAGTATACCTCAAACAGCTCCCCCAAGGAGAGTCTCCAGCTGTCTGAATTAAGAAAGGCCAACTCAAAGTAACCATCACACAGAGTCTTGTGACACAGCATCAAGTTCCACTGTGAAAATTGTTTTCCTTCCCCACAAAGGGGACAAGCAACCTCACAGAAGAGGGGCAAGCAATGCCGGTGAAAGAAAACAAGAAAAAAATAGCCTGCTCGGTTTTTTCTTGGTACACGGAAAACCCATTATAGAAGTTCACACAGCAACAATGAAGCCTGGCAAGTTAATGAGCTGCTGCTCGCGGAGTCGCAGGAGGGATGGCCCATCATTCAGAAATTCCGACGCAAGTCAAAGATGACTGTAATTTGGTCAAACCAAAAATGAGAAGTTCTGGTTCTTTCAAGAAGCAAAACACTCGATTAGCACTGCACTGAGTTGTGCTTCTGTGCGAACACCTGAAGCCTCACACCTCTGAAAGCTCCTTGCAGAAAGGCGGCAGCGCTCCGTGACTCCCAAGCGCCAGATCCTACCGAACAGGAAGCCTGCTGTTTCACGGCTGGCCGAAGCCACATCTGCAGAGACGACCGGGCCGGTGTGAGCACAGGGCTTTCCAAACCCAGCAACACCCCTCCGGAGCGACACCCGCGCGAGGGCCAACTTCCATGTCCTGGTGACGCAGGGAAGGCCCGGGCCTCCCTTCAGTCCCAGCAGGGCCACTGAGGCACGGGACGGTTATCCAAGGACATCCGCAACAGCAAGACACGGACCCACATCCAAGAAAACCAGACCACTTTTAGAAAACTTCCGCTCGCTGTTAAGCGAACGTACAGTATCTGGCATTACTCTGTCAGCAGCACCGAATAACCCAACGGCAATTCGATAT
>NW_010256072.1:18131-18443 GCF_000690775.1 Eurypyga helias
GCCGCGGACCCCGCCGGGCCACTTTCAGCCACAAGCATCAAGGGAAACTCTCTGGGACTGTGTTTCCCCCGGAGCATCAGCTCGTTCGCAACGCGGAGATCTCTTATCGGGGATTGCTTCTGTCACCCAAGGCAAACAGAGCACTGCGAAAATATCAGCGACGACTTCAGCACCAACATCAACCCGGCGACTGAAGTAGTAGAAGGCGATCCCTCCCGTAGGATGCTCTTCCCCTGTAGCAGCCCGCACTCCAGTTCCGAAACACAAAGAAAGAAAAGTGATGTGCGGCCAGCACGGACGCTGCCACATCAA
>NW_010256073.1:0-812 GCF_000690775.1 Eurypyga helias
GTAAAATGGTTACTCAGAGAAATAACTCCTAGGTTTGGAGTACCGTTAGGAATCTCGTCTGATCGAGGGCCTCATTTTGTTGCCCAGGTGGTCAAGGAGGTGAACAGATTACTCGGAATTGTTTGGAATTTACATACTCCTTGGAGGCCGCAATCTAGTGGGCAAGTGGAAAGAATGAATCAGACATTAAAGGGACAGATAAGTAAAATTTGTCAGGAAGCCAAGATACAATGGCCCGAGGCCCTACCAATAGCCCTACTCAGAATTAGGGTCAAACCAAGAAATGGAATGTCTGTGAGTCCATATGAGATAATGTATGGAAAACCTTATGAGTCTCCGGAGCCAAATCCTAATGTACATATTACGGGAAAACAAGAAATTTATAACTATGTTCTGTCCTTAGGGAAAACACTCACTCGGCTACGAAGTGTCCTAGTGTGGAACCACCCATTAGCCTTAGAAACTCCAGTACATGATATACAACCTGGAGATCAAGTGTACATTAAGAACTGGAGAGAGGAGCCCTTGAAGGAACGGTGGGATGGACCTTACCAAGTATTATTGGTAACATACACTGCAGTCAAGGTAGAAGGAGTTGAAGCTTGGATACATTATACTTGTGTAAAGAAGATTCCGAAATTGTGGGAAGTGCAACCTATAGGGCCCATGAAATTGAAAATTAAGAGTGTGTAAAATGTCTTTCCTTTGGTATTGAGTGTTAATAATATTCTCTGTTTGACAGATTCAAGCCATAGACACTACCTTTGTGGAAATACCTCAAAAGAAGGAAATTGTGGTTGTAAAGGCCGGGC
>NW_010256074.1:0-11875 GCF_000690775.1 Eurypyga helias
CTTTTTGTGATTCATCCTGGCAGCTGCTTCTGTATGTGTGTTTGCCTTTACTATTTGAAGATAATTTGACCCTGACAGCGGGTAGCCTTTGCCTTTTCATTGTCGGGGTGGGTTTTTTTGGGAGGGCAGGGGTCTTACTGTCCATGTCTGCTCTCCAGAATACGGGGTGGTTTAGGTGGCTGTTGATTCTCTGGTGGGTGATGGCGTAGCTGTGACTAGAATGGGGCTCTCTCGTTATGGGAAAGGGGCTTGGCTTGGGGGTGTTCATGGGGTAAGCACAGGTGTTAGTGCATCCCCCCCAGCCTCCTCCATGGAAATTCTACAGGATGTAGAAACCCCACAGAAAATAAAATTCCAAGAAACTTCATCAAGAAAGAGACTTTATGGAATAGGATCCTTTCCCACACTCCCTGTGGAAAAATGCTGCTTATCTACCTTTGGTAGCAAACCAGGTATTTAGGAAAAGCAAGCAAGGTAGTAGAAATGTGTCATGTTGCTCCCACAACCCTTTATTTAGCTTGTGGTGCTGCTTCCCAGCTCCCAGAGAGGTGCTGTCTTCAGGGGTGGATGCTTTAACCATTCCCATCTTTTAATATGGATTAACCACACATGAACATCCTGCTGGGCTGATGGGGCTGTTCTGGCTGTCACATTTTTGTGGGTGAAGGGATCTTTTGCATCTCCCTTCTGGGGAATGTTGAAGGAACCACCTTCCACACCACAATCCCAAAATTACCCTCCCTCTCTCTGCCCGGGCAAGGTGGAGTGTCACTGGGGCAGAAGCAGAGGGGACACCGTGTCCTTTCCTCTGACTGTGATGTGACCACGGGCACTTTGGTGTATGGGCTGGAGGAGGGATACTGCAGCCAAAAGAAATCTGGAGTAACTCAGGAGCCCAGAAACGCTGAGGTTTTCTGCTGATCTGGGTGCAGAGGGGGTGGGTGTGGGGGCAGCTACTGTTCCTTCTGCTATCCAAGAAAATGTTATAGCGGAAATAAAGGGATTACAGCTAAATTAAGGAAAATTCTGTAAGGGCATTTGCACAGAAGGAAGGACAAGATGTATCAATGCTTTTTTGAGATTCCTGTACCTCCAAACACTGTGCATCTCAAGGCTGGAGCCCTGTCCCTCCAGACACCCTTTCCTCCCAGGGCATGAAGGAATTAAGAAAAGGGGGCACAGCTTAGTTTTGGCCACGAAGCATCACCAGCAGCCAAGGCAGTGGCCAATGGGTTTTGTCTTGGGGCTAAATGCCATCTCCCTGTGCCTCATAGAGCCTCCTCGATGCAGGGATGTGGACTATCATTTGTGTCCCCCCACAGAAGATGCCACGAGGATGCCATCTCCAGGCTCCATCAGGGTGGTAATGAGAGCAGGCTTTGGTCCTTTGCTTCTCCAGCTGCCTACATAAATGTAGGACAGGAGTTTGATGCTTAATGGCTCCTCTTGTTTTCAGCTGAGAAAGCATTTATCCACTCACTTCACAATTACCCAACTGAAAACAAGGTTGAAACAACAAACATTGGGCTGCAAAATGGATTTTCAGATGATTATTAAAAATATATGTTAAAAAAAGATTATAATGAGTTAGAAGGGGAAATCATGCCTTTCCTCTAGACGCTGTTTTCCGACTTTTTGCCTGAAGCCTCCTTGCTGATTCTGCTTTGCAATTACCTAAACACCATTTCCCAACTGTGTAGTGTAGAGAAGCTTTCCTCGTAAGACTGCAGAGCTCTTGCAAATTGAGCCCAAAACCTTCAGAAGCTGCGTTTACCACTCACGTATTCATATAAAACATTCTGATTTTTAATCTTAGCCTCTCAGGAGGAAGGGAATCCCTTTTCTCTGCTTATTCACACATCCTTAAAACGTAAGCAACGATATAGAAACGCTCACTGAATAAAAGCATTGGTCCCAAAGGGTTTGCGAGGCACGTTGGAGCATGGGGAACTGCTCTGGATGAGGCAGATCAAAAATAGCACCAGCTTTTTGAAGTGCCCATTGGTTGCGCTCCCTTTTAATCAAACACGGGCTTAGGAGACAAGGCTGCTCTGAAACGATTAATATATCTGCTCACACGCCAGGCCTTTTCCCCGTAACTGAATTTTAAGGCAATCAAAACAAGATTAGCCACAGCTCCCTTCACATAGAGCCTGCAGCAGATGGGCTAATCAAGATCACACTTGTCTTTTGACACTAGGCCATGCCAGCCCTATTACCATCAGGGCCCGTGGGCTTTTCCTCTCTTGAGAAGCCCGATAGGTCAGGTGTGTCTGGTTTGGCTTAGTCTACTCCTTCAGAGTGCCCTGGTGTTGCTCCAGCATCCACATACCAGTCCCCTTATTTATTTATTTTCCTCTGTGTGTGTTTTTTAGTTCTGTTTGATCTTCCTAGATGACCGCTTTTGGTAGGTCAGCCTTGGCATCTCTATGTGGCCCCCAGTCCTGGCTGTGACCCCCTCTCCCTTCCTGAACCCAGCTTTTGGAGGAGGAATCAGCCAGTCTTGGGTGAGTAAGGTTTTGCTGAGCTGTCTTTTGGATGCTGTTACCTGGCGGGGGGTGAGTGGTGTTTCTTCTTCTTGCTAGGCAAAATTGGTTTTATTTCTCTGAGTCTATGTTTTTGCCTTTTCCCGGATGTTGATATTGGCCTGTGTGACTGTCCTGCATCTCCCTCTGCTTGTGGAGGATGGGAAGAGATGATCCCAGGAAGGCAGCTGGATGCAGACTACTGAGGGGGTGACTTGCAGAACTATGCAAGAGCCTCCCTTTGTGCTTGAATCTCATGTTATCAGAGCAGCCCTGCTTTGACCTCTTGAAGTGTCTTCTAGAGGTCCAGCAGCTCCTCCCATGTGGTGTTCGGAGATGTCCTGGCTGTCATCTACGCTCACTGCTTATCGGCTGTGATGGTGCAGAGCCATTGAAGAGGGGCTGGAGATCCTTTGCCCTCTTGAAGGAGGCCAGGGCATGCTCTGGAAAGGTGCTGGAGCCCAGCCCACTGGGAACAGGTCAAGGGTGGCTGGTTGGTACTTTGATGTGACCCAGATCAGAAAGCTGGTGGAGCAGGGAGGGGAATCCTGCCGTCAAGGACGTCAGTAATTCGGCTTCAGCTGAGCCGGGATTTCATCCCACTTGTTCAATTACTGATTAAACTGAGGACAGCTGCTTAGGAAACAAGTGGGAGCTCTTAAACCGGGAGATCTCCTTAGGTCTGCCTGGCTTCCCCAGCCAGCTGGGTTCAGGGTCAGACCGGGGGTAGTTCGTGAGTAGGTCCTCCACGCACAAGCAGTTTTCTTGGATCTTCAGCTGAGACTGACCACCAATGTGCAGTGCCTGGTTTCACCGTGCTGGTTCTTGCAGCTTTTGAGTCCTGGCTCTGCTTGCTGATAAAGGGTCTAGTCCGTCTGTAGGAGAGCTGAGAAGCTTTTCCCAAGGTGATGTAGACTATGTGGGATATCAGTTACTGAGTAATGACCCATCTGGATGCTCAAAGGTGTCACTTCTTAATTGCCCCATTCATGAAGAAATGGTGGTCTCTGTTTGCTCCTTGTGACTCTACTCTGAGCCAGTGCTGGGTGTTTTGGGATTGTCCCCCTTTCTTGGCAATAACCTTTGATGAAAACATAACCCAGCCCCACTGCCCTCCTCCAGGGTCTCTATCCCCAGTGGGAAAGGGTGTGGATCAGAGCCCTGGCTGCGCCTGGAAGTTTCTGGCCTGTGTTTGGAACTGGGGCTGGATGCTTCTGTGGGTTAGCCCCCCAAACCCGCAGTGGCCTTGCATGCAGAGCATGCAGGGTTGACCTCAATGGGAACCTGCCTGGATGGGGACAAACTCAGGTGTGGAGGAAAGATTTTGGGAGAAAATCCATGTTCTGTGACTCCAGAATGAGCACCAGGTCTGCAGCTCTTCACTGTCTGGTAGGAGGTCTGGGTCTTTTGCCTTTGCCACTCCTAAGCCTTCTCCCTCACTGCTCATGTCCTCCCTTCTCGGGTGAGGTGGCGCAAGACTGCTGCGTGTGCTGGGGTAGCGATGCAGGGGGACAGCTCAGGCTCAACTGTAGCCAAAAGATGTGTTTTTTTTTCTTTTCCTTTTCTTCCTCTTCATCCTGGCCTGCCCACAGGCTGGCACAGCCGGGCTATTTTGCTTTCATAAGCTGCATTATGTAAGCCGTGTCTTGAGTGGGGATGCAGTGCCAACTTGGACTCCGCAGCGGGAAGGAGCTGCATTCCTTTGCCGTTGGGTTTAATCCTTGCCTCCAGCCACAGTTGGTTTGCTGGGAAGAATCTGAGGGCTGTGCTGAGGTTTCTAATCCCTTGCCCCAGTGGGAGCCAGCTCATTTGTGCCGGAGACCTGCTTTCCTTTGTCAACAGGTTGTGCCCACGACTCCTCTTAGCAAGCTCCTGCCTTGGCTGCTAGGAGGGTTGGCCCAGGCATTCACACCACACCTCGGGACCTTCCTCTCCGCCTCTTCTTTGTTGACCTCTCTGCACTCTGTGGCTTAGGTTGCATTCGCTCAGAAAGGCTGGTGGGGGAGAAAAACGGAAGCAGAGATGTCTGCAGTTCTAGCCCAAAATCCAAAGGTGGGTTGCCAGGCTGGCATTGAAAGCAGGTCAGCTGCAGAGCCTGAGGAAGACCACATCCGTGCCAACAGCTCCTCCATCTATCCCACCACTGACTGCCCTCCTAGGGTGCCACATCTGCAGGTCATGCTTCTTCCCCCACCAAGAATCCAGGGGAGCCCTGGAGATCCTGCACCCAGGGGTCCTGTGGCACCAGCCTGGCTGGGTGTAGGGTTCAGGACAGCAATGGATGGTTGGCAGGGTGTTTGTTGGCTCCCCAGCAGCCTGAGCTAGCTGCCCTCAGCCCCTGTACTCAGGACTGATGGTCTTCAGAGCCCCATTTGTCTGGGCATGGGCCACGCGATGGCCAGAAGGAAAGGTCCTCTTCCTCCATTCAGGTGTTAGAAGTTGACAGCAGCAATGCCTTGCTGTATGTTTTCATGTTCTGTGGGTGGATGAGGCACTAGACTCCACAGTTTTTGCTGGCAGCTTTCCCCAGTGCCAAATACACTGTTAAAATGAGAATTATTAATCAGATACAGCTTTGGGCTGCTTTTTCCCATCACAAAGCCGGGTGGCTCAAGCCCATCCGTATGGCTCATGGAGATGCTGAGCAGCTGGCTGAATTGTCCAGCTGCTTCTGTCCTGAGCCAGGCCTTGGCCAAAATGCCTAAAAAACTGGGAAAGCAAGTGAATAGGATCCTTCTCTCCTACCGAGACAATTCTGCAGGATTCTGGAAAGCAGGCTGGCCTGCAGGTATTTGGTAAAATGCTGGGACCGACATTTGCTTCAACCACAAAAAGCAATCTGCTTGATGCCACTCCATGTTTAGGGGATCCTGAGCGAGCCACCAAGCTCAAGGTGGGACTAGCCGTGCCCAGGGCTAGTTGTTGTCTGGATGCTGTTTCCATTTAAGAAGCTGCCCAGGAACAGCTGGGCTTAGAGAGGGGCTTAGCCTGTCTCTGAAACTTGGAGGACATGGCTTCAGCTGGCTGAATCACTGAAAACTATGTGCTTGCTCTGAAATACAAGATATTTTCAGACTATTTTCCACCCAGACAGATAACACATGCAGGGTGATTAACTGGCTCCATTTTTTCCACCTCTCCTTGTGGCTGGCTCTCCTGGCAAGGTCTCCATCAGTTCTTTAAAATGCTTTCACTGTAACATGGATGCCTTCCCCTCTGACAAATAACTCTGCCAGTGATCAGTGGGTGACACTGTCACCATGGGCTGTAGACCCCTGAGGAAGCGTTTCATTAAGAGAAACAGATTGCTGTGGTTAGTGTTTTATCTGTAATCTCTCCAGGATGTTGGAAGCTGCTGGTGAGGCTGTCTGGGAAAAGGAGGTGGTCTCTGGCAGGACTGTCCTCTGCACCAGTTTGGGGCTGGGGATGTTCCCCGTGTGCGGGAGCCAGGGATGGTGATTTGGGACCAAATAGCACCCTGAAGATTTGTGTCATATGAGCAGTCTGTGCCATGGAAGTGTCCTGACCAGAGTGAGGTGTTTCACCTTGGTCATGGAATCACAGAATGGTTTGGCTTGGAAGAGACGTCATCCAGTCCCACCCCCTGCCATGGGCAGGGACACCTTCCACTAGACCAGGTTGCTCCAAGCCTCATCCAGCCTGGCCTTGGGGATGGGGCATCCACAGCTTCTCTGGGCAACCTGTCCCAGTGCCTCCCCACCCTCTCTGGGAAGAATTTCTTCCTGATGTCCAATCTCAATCTCCCCACTTTCAATTTAACCCCGTTACCCCTTGTCCTGTCACTACAGGCGCTTGTTGTAAAAAAAAGCCCCCCCCAGCTTCCTTGTAGCCCCTTCAGGCACGGGAAGGTGCTATAAGGCCTCCCCGGAGCCTTCTCTTCTCCAGGCTGAACCCCCCAACGCCCCCAGCCTGCTCCCATGGCAGAGGGGCTCCAGCCCTCGGAGCATCTTCATGGCCTCATCTGGACTCGCTCCAACCAGTCGATATCCTGTCCTTGGGTCTCTGTTTACATGGGGAGGAAAACCAGAGTTGGCAGCGGTGCTGTATTACTCTCCAAGCGTCAGTTGCAGAGCTCGCATGTGGCAAACCCTGCGCACACCACCTTCCCTGCACAGGGAATAGCTCAGACACCAAGGGATGAAGGGCAGTATCCAGGATTATACAGGAGATGTCTGCCGGGGTTATACAGGCAATGGAGAACAGAAGGGATTGAATACAGCCTGAATGAGGGTACTGCAACAGCCCTGTGTACAGGGAGATGGACCTCAGCACGGAGAAGTGCTCTGAGTCACTCCTGTGAGCCACCCACGGTGGCTCAAAAGCCCCCAGGGGGGAGTTGGCCATGCAATTGGAGCCTGTGCAAGGGTAGGCATGAATCTACGTGGTTCCCCTTGAAACAAAAGACAGCCCTTCTCTGTCTTGTGTCTTGCAAAGAGGCAGCCTGGTCTTGCTGGGGGAGCTTATGCTGGACAAGGTCGTGAAGCTTGTAAGAGGGGAGCTTCTTCTGGAAAATTTGGTCTTGGTAAAACACAAATCTCTGTGAAAAGGTGGAAAAAACACGGTGATGCCATGTAGGTTCTGCAGGGTACCTGCGAGACCAGGGTGAATGGGTTTCTAACGGGCCGTAGCTGAGCTGGATCACTCCCAGGGCGCCTGTGCAAACAGCCTGTGACCCTGATGCCATGGAACATCTCGGGTGGGAGCTAGTGACAGCTTGGACCGAAGAGCTCCCACACCCTGCTCCTCTCCCCCTCCTATCCATCCAGAGGAAACGGCTGACATGAAATCTAAAGCAAACGCTGCAATAGTTGTCTTTGTGTTGCAGATAACATGTTTTTTTCTGCCTGCCATTGAAGCAGCAGCTGTATTTGAACCAGCTGGCAGTGCTCTTAGCGAAGTTGGGCCAGGCTTACGGCTGGTGGAGATGGGTGCAGTTCTGTTTGACCTCAGCACTCAGCTGCTTCATACCAACTTTGAACTGGGGATTTCGGTTGTGTGGGGAGGTCCCTGAGCACTTGCTGTTGGATAGTCCTCTTCTGAAGCATGCAGGAAAAAAGAAAATCCAGACTCTTCTGTGTCTGGAATGCCTGGAGCTGTGTATGTGTGGGTTGCTACGCTCTGCCTGTGCATGCTGAGACCAGAGTGCCAGCCCTGCCAAAACATCCAGCCCTTCCAAGAAGTGTCCGCAGCACCACGTGCTTATCCCACAGGATGTGGTCTGCTAGGTACCATGGGGCAGGCGCCAACCCTTCCTCTGGGCTGGGGAACAGCTTGTTTTGAACATCCGTGGCACAGAAAGCGGGAGCAGATGTGCCTGTGGGCACCACTGGCCCATCTCCCTGGCACGGGCAGGAGTCACTCCTCTGGCACTGAGGCCTGCAGGCACCTGCCCCCGTGCTGCTGACCCCCAGGACGTGCTGGACACCCCCCCTTACCAGTGCTGCCCCAAGCCAGACCCCTGTCCTTTGCACAGAAGGTCTTGGGCAGCAAAGCTGCTCAGTGTGGATGCTCAGCTCAACCTGCTAATGGGTAGCTCAGCGTGGAAGTGGGTTGAGAGGGATGTGGGGGGACTGGGGAATGCTGGGAGGAGGTGGAGGGGAAGGAACAGAACGTGCTGTGATGAAAGGTGGGTTTTGTTTGGGTGCTTTTTGGTTTTTTTTTTTCCTTTGGGCCATTTGTTCTATTTTGGTAATGAGAAAACATGCAACCTGTCTTGGTAAGAAAACCCTGATATACGTATTTTTTTTAGCTGATCCCATGTCCTTGTCAGAGCCTTCTTCTGTTATATTCAGAGATTTGGCATTTAGTCCTGAGGACTTCGGGCACCTTTGCTATCAGAGGCACCATATCCATCATCCTGCTACTATCAGAGCTTTTCTTCCGCTTTGTACCTCCCTCTGCCCCTCATTGAAAGAACAAATATGCCTGTCCTAGACATGCCAGTCCCAGTACCCGGCTGGTTCCAGCTCGCTGTGTCCACTGGGACCGAGGTTGCTCCTCCAGAGCAGCTGGATGCGCCCTCAACACAGGGGCGAGTGGAAATAACAGTGATGGGAGCAGTGGGGGTGAGAGGAAGGCACTGAATAAATCATGCCCATGGATGGCTTTTTCTGCCTGGGGGACCGAGTTTGCTCCTCCAGAGCAGCTGGATGTGCCCTCAACACAGTGAGGAATAACAGTGGAGTGGAAATAACAGTGACGGGAGCAGTGGGGGTGAGAGGAAGGCACTGAATAAATCATGCCCATGGATGGCTTTTTCTGCCTGGCTTGGTTTGGGAGCTTGGTACGAGGAGCTGCACAGGGTTTATTGCCTTGCACGTTTCTGCTGTGTCTCTAGGTTCAGTTGGGTGTGCTGGGCTCATGACTCATGTGCATGGGTGCGTTTTTCCAGCGCTGTTGACATCTGCTGAACTCAGATTGCTTTCCGACCATTAAACCCTATGTGGCAAGAGAGAATTGAAGGAGGGGAAGACACCTCATTAAATTTTACTCCACCCTGCATCCTTCCCATCTCTTTCCTCTGGCGGAGACAGGGAGGAATACTGTTTTGCTTGCCCTAGGGGGAAATGAGATGCTATTTAATTGCCTACCACCATGTAGCGTGGCTGTTGGAGTCAGGGGCTAAAGGATGCTGTGCTTGGCTGTCACTGTGTGGCACTTCAGGAGGGATGGTGCTTCCTGAATTGCAGCCAAGCCTGTGTTGTGGCGGCTGCTCTGATTGAAGTGGACTGGGATTTGGGCAAGGTGCCTTCCTCCTTGCTGCCTGGATTACTGCCCTAAGCATCCAAGTCCCTGGTGTTGGTCACAATGAGTCCTGGCTCCTGGTTCTGCCTTTGCTAAGAGCCACCAGACCAATCTAACCAGCCCCAGTTCAATCTCCTGCCTGCCTTGGTGCCCATGGCTTTCGGGATACTCCCACAGGCTGTGGGTCCCTGTGGAGACGGCTGGGCACAGGGAAGTTCCTAGAGGAGGAGGAGGACCAGGAACCGCTGAGTAACAAGGCCAGGCAAAGGGTGACCTCTCTTCTGCAGTCTGTGGTCAGTGGGAGCGATGAAATGATTAACTCGGTGGGGAGGTCGGGAAAATGTACCACCTGGAAGAAGTCTCGCCCACTGCTGGAGCGAGCGCTTGTCAGCAGCCGCCTGTACGATGTGGTTTTAACCCATGCCGGCTCATGGCATTCAGCCCTCGCTCCGGCTCCTAATCACATCTACAAGTCAGCAGCAACCCTCACCTCCCTGATCCCAGACTAGGATCCGGCCACCCACATAGTGCACGACCCTGCTGGGTCCCAGCTTGGCTCCTGCTGCTCTCCTGGGCATGCGACAGGGATGGGGATGGCCAGGAGCTGGGCTGCTGCAGGAGCTCATTCCGGTGGGGGAGGCACGAGTTTTCCATCCTAGCCCAGCTCTTGGTTTCCAAATTGCCTGCCAGTGCTGAGAGCAGCCAAGAAAGACTCGGATAGAAAACTCTTCCACTGATGGGGGTCTCCTTTCCTTTTCAATGCCCCCAGCTGATGTTTTATAGGAGCTGCAGATGTTTAATATCCAAGGGCATTTTTTTTTCCCAGGGTGGGCTCTTTTGTCTAAGCAGGGAGCTGAGAGTGTGAACAAAGGACATGATGATATTCTAAAAGTGGTCATATTTTGCTGTAGCTAAATCTACCCGTTGTGCCAAGCGGAGATTTATTTCTCCGTGAGATCATCCGCAGGAAGATGGACTGTGCTTTCTGAGCAGTAATAGTGTTGTTGTGACTGCTGGGCTGGTTTCAGGCAATGGGCAAGGCAGTGTTTGTCGGGAGAGGTAATACTTCGGTCAGACACACTGGATTGCCGGAAGAAAACCAGGTGACCTGCTGGCACAAGGGAAAGAAAACAAGTGTGTAAGCAGAGACGTGGCCAGCTTCAAGCTAGGTACGTTCCTTGGTCTGATGACTTCTTGTTCCATCTCTGACCCAGGATGGATTTGGGCCAGCATCTCTTTGGGGTTTTCCTAGCTGTCTTGCTGGAGTCCTTGCCCTATAAACTTTAAGGGCTTGACACCTGTAGTTTATCCATCTTAACTTTCCGACGTAAACAAGGCTGAAAGAGAGAAGATAAAATGTGCACGGTGCTTTTCAGAGCTTCCTGCTCACTGGGGAAGGGGACTACAGGGTGGGAGATGAGCCTGGCTCTTGGTGAGATGGGAATGGGAGTCTGCCCCAGGAAGGATTAATGCAAACGCACAGTGGTGCAGATAGCGGTGCCTCGATTACTTCCAGCTCCCCTGCTTCGCTCCTGGGGTGATGTCTGGGCAAAGGAGGGACGGGGTGGGGGGTGACCCCAGTCCTGCTGCAGCAACACAGCATCTGGAAAACGCTGCTGGAGGCTTTCTGTGGAAAGATGACTCCGCCTCGTAGGTGTTACACCAGGGCTGGGGTGAAGGAACAGCAGGCAGGAGAAACAAAGATGCCTTTGTTGTTGTTCCTCTGCCCTGCAGAGCTGCATGGCCCCGTGCCAGCGAGGTGCCTGGCTCGCTACCCAGAGGTATGTGGGAGGCTGGCTGAGCAGCTGCGAGCTGCACAGAGCCGAAATTTTACTGGTAGTTGCGCTCTCACCTGGAGATGCAACTGCCCTCCTGGCAGCAGCCTAATGGGGCTCAGATGGGGTAACCCCCAAAACTGTTGATGAGGCTGGCATCTTCCCTCCCAGCCCACCTTGATGCAGCAGAAATGCTTGCGGTGGGATGGGTGGTCTCTTGAGGTACATCTGTGCAGTGCCTGGGGTGGGCAGGGGGCTGCAGGCGTTGCTCGTGTAGCACAGAGCGAGTGGGCGCAGGCTGTTTCTGGGAATGGGGTCTGTGGTGGGTGCTGCCTCTGTGCCAGATGGCCTGTGCCAAGTCAACCTCTGCTGTGCAGGGCCACCCCCTTGCTGGCCTGAGGGGAAAGCTTGGGGACCCATGTGCACACGTGTCAGGACTTGTATCCTTTGCTCTGGAAGGGAAGGAGATGAGTCTCTCCAGGTCTAGGATGTGGCCTTAGAAATGCCAAATTCTACCCAGGGGTAGGAAAAATGCAATCTCCTGGGATCTCTGAGGAGCTCGTTCCACCAGCATGAAACCCATTTAAAATCCATCCCCTTTTTGGGGGTAGAAGATGCATCAATCCTTACGCCCACGTGTTTTTCTGTGGTTCGTTGGTGCAGGGCAGGTGGGAAGCAGGATCAGCTCCTACATCCCTCCCTTCTTCACGATGCCGTTTGCATCACGAGCTGTCGCTCCTGTTTTGGAAAGCCCCTGGGACCGTGAGAGTTAATTCTTCATCCCAGCTGTTTTCCTCCTAGAGCTCAGCA